>NC_064537.1:10595718-10895718 GCF_023856365.1 Brienomyrus brachyistius
GCTCACACACATCCGTCTCTGCAGTACTACAGGCTAATTTTACAGCCCCAGCTCCATGACCTATTTCCACACAGACGGCGCCGTGGTCGGACCCCTCAGCAAAGCAGAAACGGAGAAGGTGGGGGGGCAGGTCGGCGGTGTGTGTATGTGTGTGTCAGTGTGTGTTAGTGTGTGTGTGTGTATGGGAAAGCATGATGGAGCCGTCAGGCCGGATCAGTGTATGGGGAAGATGTGATGGACAGATAAACTGCAGCACAAAAATCAGAGGCACTGTGGTTGTGGTTTCTGCTCGCCGACTGCAATTCAGATTTTGTCTGTACGAGTCTGAGGGGCTTTTCTGGCACGATGCAGTGAAGAAGAAAAAAAGAAAAAACACGCCCCGTTCCAGTTAGTCTGGGTGAGCGGAGGGCAGGGGCCACCAGTGCAAGCGGCTGTCTCTCCAGGCACATGTGGACCTGCTCCCTGCCCCGTTCAGCCTGCTCCCTGCCCCGTTCAGCCTGCTCCCTGCCTTCGCGTGACAGCGCCTCCCCTCAGTTTCCCCCCGGTACGTCAGCTGCGGATTCCACCGTGACTCAGGCCGTAAATCTCAGACTGCTTGGGAGGTCAGGTCACCGATTTTTCCCTTCAGCACCAAATCGGGGGGGGGGGGTGAGGGGTGGGAGAAAAAGGGGGGGAGGGCACACCTGTGGTTAACCAGAGGAACACTCACTATGACTGAGATCCACTGTGCTCACGCCCACACTTTCCTGGTTCTGCTGCCCCGACTGTCAACTGAATATTACCGCATGCAAGCGAAAAACAAACATCTTCAAATGCAAAATCAAATACAATAAATCACTACAGCACCAGGCTTTGGGGGAGTTAAAATTAACATTAAACTTCACGTCAGCCACGCTGTTTTGTGAACATAGAGACGTCCTCCAAAGCTGAAACCGCTTATCCCCAGTTCAACCGGAGATAAAAGTCATAGGAGACCCCAGGACATCACGTCATGAGGGTCGAGGCGATACACGCCTCCTCTGCTGTGACTGATGCGCTTTTTGAGCGGAATGTCAGCAAATTCCTTGGCGTTAAGGACACCAGCAACAACGTCTTAATCTGTGCACCCAAGCAGAGGAGATGGTCACCATAACAAGGAGTCTTTCGAATGACGAGGTGAATCAAAATGAAAACACTCAAATCGTAACAATTTCAGATTTCAGTACTTTAAAATAACCTAAACAAGACGGCGAGAGAGAGACAGAGAGAGAGAGAGACTGAATCAAGTGACAGAGTCACGCTCTGCTTCTCTTGGGATGAGTAATCAGTAACCTGAGCCATCAGTACCTTCATCATAGTGGGCACAGATTTTCTCAGTGGTGTGCGTTTGCGTGCGAGACCTTCCAATATATTAAAATAGCCTCTCGCGCACGCACACACACGCACACACACACGACCACATCTTACATGTGCATAAAGGTTTCGGCTTTTCGGCATGATTGGGGGGAGGGGTGCTCGATTACAAGAATGATCTTTCCACTGAAGCGATTCTGGGACGTCAAAGCCTCACATGACACCCTCATGGTGTTCTCCGTTTGCGTGAGAGCGATGGATGACAGAAACAGCTCACACAGTGCAGGAGGCTCGCCATGCAGTGTGAAGGGGGGGGGTACCAGTCTGCACACTGGGCTACATGCAAAGGTCAAAGGGCACCCGTGCTGGCGGTGTCCCGGCGTGGTTCTGACCTCGTTTTTCAGCTCGGCGACCTGCTCCCGCAGCTGTGTGATGTACTGGCTGGAGTCCGTGTGGTTCAGCTGACCCTGAATCCGGCCCTCCTCCTTCTGCGGCAGGCAGAGAGGGCAACACCCAGTCAGCTTCCTGGTAAGACCCTAATGGACACTATACCGGTAAACCTCACACACACACACACAGTCATGTAATCATATCTTTTTGGGGACCGCTCATTCATTTCTATGGGAATAATGCTAACGCTAACCATGACAACCTTAACCCCTACGCAGCCCTAACCATAACCAGAAGTAACCAAGCAAAATACGAGTTTTTCCATTTTTAGTTTTTTCATTGCAGTCAAGGATTTTTTTTTTATAAAATAAGAGTTTTCCCATATGAGGTACAGGAAACTGGTCCCCACAAGCTAAGGTATACCTGCATCACACACACACACACACACACACACACACACACACACACACACACACACACACACACACACACACACACACACACACACACACACTATGGCAGAAGTCCTCGATGCTTAGCCTTGAAGACAACAATTCTCTACACAGATGCTAACCCTTCACAATAATACTCCACCAGGGATGCTTAATTTCTATGATAATATAATATTCTTCCACCATATATACAGTGTCTATAATGGGTCATTCCATTGTAACCCAACATTACTATGTGTGACCATTTTTGCATTTGATGTAATTTAGCATACAAATTATCCATCCATCCATCCATCCATCTTCCAAACAGTTTATCCTACTGGGTCGCGGGGGGTCCGGAGCCTATCCTGGAAGCAATGGGCACGAGGCAGGGAACAACCCAGGATGGGGGGCCAGCCCATCGCAGGGCACACTCACACACCAGTCACTCACACACGCACACCTACGGGCAATTTAGTAACTCCAATTAGCCTCAGCATGTCTTTGGACTGTGGGGGGAAACCGGAGTGGCATACAAATTATTCATATGAAATTTGGCATGCGAGTTAAACAACATGCTTTTTTGTTTCTTTTTAATAAATGTTTCGTTTGGGATATATCCCCGTTTTATACCAAGGTTAGCAAATAACTCAGTGTTTTCTTTTGAGCTGTGACTTATTTACCATTACAGTTCAGCATTTTCCTACTACACGGCTCAGCAACAGCTCGCTGGGATGCACACACAGACCTGCTTCTTAATGATATGCCCAAACTGCATTTTCTGGGTTATGAAAAATCCTCTGAAAAGTCCCCTAAAATACTTTGCACACTTTAGACAGAACATTAGGGACAGACACACTTTAGGTTATTTCTGTGAAAAATGAAGATGAAGAGAGAGAGAAGTTCAGAGCCCTCACACTCTTTAGAAATATTTTTAGCGTGGAAGCAAGTGAACAGTCCTTTCCTGAAAATTAAGTGAAAAAAAATGTTACCCATGGCCCCACCTGCCTTTTGTGAGACTTCAAAATAGCATTTTTTTTTAATTTGGGGTACCTGACTCATGAAGGAGACCGAGTAACAGGTCAGTGTTTTAAATACACAGATGTTCTTTATCATGAAAAGGTTCTTCTTCCTAAGAAACTATACCTGAGGCATGCAGCTATGACAGTAAAAAACGATCCCATACTGTTGCCCTGGCGTCCTTTGTTCACATACCTGGATCTCCAGTTCAGCGATCCTTAAACGTAGCTCAGCCATGGCCGCCATACTGTCCACCTCACGCAGGCGCACGGCCATCACCTCCTCCTTGCTCTGTTGAATGCAGCCCGACGGAGCACAGAATAAGAAACCAAAACAGCCAAAATTTTAAGGATTTACCACACCCGTAGCCACACAACTGGGCAGAGATTTCACCTTGCAGTCAGATACAGCCTGCTTCCTCTTCACCTCACTGAGTTGGCCCTGGAGGCCCTTATTCTGTGCAGTGAGGTACTGCACTTTCTCCTGCAGGGCGGCGCTCTCCTGCTCCTGCCGACTCACCAGCTTGCTGTGGATCTGGTTCTGAAAAGCACATAGTGGCAAACACTTTTTTTTTTTTAAAGCAAAGATGATATGGGAAAGAGGCTCAACGGGTAACACTTAATTACAGGTTCTACTCCCCCCTCCCCCCCCCCCCGTGTAGAATGTTGAGTCTGTTTTTTCTCTCTGGATTTGCATACGTTTCCTCTGGATACTCAAGGTTGCTCTCACAGCTTAAATGAATAGACCTGTGGGTATCCTGTGATGGACTGGCACACTGTCCTGAATCACCCCTGCCTTATGCCCATAAGAGGTGGAAAGTTCAAGTTCAGAAAGTATAAATCCAGACCAAGATTTTGTTTCAACCAACTAATTGAGTATAAAGAGTCAGTCACATAGTACTCCAGATGGTCGGTTGAATCAAAATCTTGGTCTGGATTCTGAACCTGATCTTTCCACCTCTGATGCCCATGTGCTGTGATTAGATCCAAAACCGGCCCGCAACCCTGTACTGGATTAGTGGTGGATGAATGCATGACAGCCTCATTGCCCTTGAACCCAAGTTCCTTCCATCACTGGACAAAGGTTACCATGCTGACAGGGTAAAGCACATTATTGTACACCTCAGGGAATTGTGGATATAGACTCTGAGTTTCATTTTGATGCAGCATGCCGTACTGCTACTAGCTGCACTAACACCTCCACAGCTGCAGGTGGCGCCCTTTCCTCCATCAGCACCCAGCATGGTAGCCGAGTCACCGCTCACCTGACTCTCCAGCTCCAGGACCTTCAGTCTGGCTTCCCGCAGCTCTGCCAAGGCCTGGGCCTCGCGCAGGCGTGCCGCCATCAGCTTGTCCTGCAGCTCGTTCATAGCGTTCTTCTTGGGGGACTCCTTCCAGTGGCCACCCCCGCTCCCACTGCTCCGTAACACCTGGACGGTTTCAACAGAAAACGGTCAGAAAAACAAACACAAAAAAAAAAACCTACAGAGAATATTAGCTCAAGTCGTCAACAGGATCTTAATTAACAGTTGGTTCGATGAAAGCTGTCCAGGTCTCTCAGCGTCTAGATTGTATCATCAATTTATACATTTTTCTACATTCCCACATTGACTAATTATTTCCCGTGCCTTAAAATTTTCATGCTCGTGACTCATTTTCTAATCATCCCCTTTGTGGCCTCAGTTGTACTGTCGATGAAAAGATCAGTTAAATTACAGTATTATGCACAAGCCTGAGGCAGTCAAAAGAAATGTTTAAAGCTATTTATCTGGGTGGTAAGTACACTTGTGCTCAGAGCAAAAAACACAGTTTAGCATTAGAGCATGTGCAGATTAAGAGTAACACAATTAAAAACTATTCACTGCTTCATTGATTTTCACAAGACCCCCTACCCCTGCAGCAGAGAGAGATGACAGCATGAAAACCACCCAGGCAAACGACTGAGCACCCAGCTCAAACTGCTTTCTTAATGTGGTCAGCAATGTGATTCGTCAAATGGGAGAAGCACAGGAAAGCTGAGGTGTATGAGACAGAGGAGATGCTGTCCTCCACGGCCTGGTCTGGGGGGTCCCCACCGTGACCAGCACCCCCAGTAACTGCCCTCGCCTTCTCAGTTCCCCGGTTAAGGCCGTCAAGCCCTTCGCTTCTGCATCTCATCAGCTCCCCCCCCCTCACCGGCCAGCGCTGGTTCAGCTCGGTCACCGTCTCCTGCATCTCCCTGAAGCAGCGCAGAGTCTCCAGTTCCCTCAGCTTCACCAGCTTCAGCTCCTCCTGCAGCTGCGCTACGTTACTCTCGTCCGGCAGGGAGCTGTTCCTCTGGAATGCGACGCACAGCCACAGCAGTCAGCGATGCATGCTCGCATTGTTTTGCTTTCATACAGCACAAAAAAAAAAACAGTAAATGTGATGACAACAAGCAGTACTAGTAACATGAAAAGCACGGCATGTGCAAGAGGGTTAAAGTTGTTATATATTTGGAAGAA
Organism: Brienomyrus brachyistius; assembly: GCF_023856365.1. Lineage (NCBI taxonomy): Eukaryota > Metazoa > Chordata > Actinopteri > Osteoglossiformes > Mormyridae > Brienomyrus > Brienomyrus brachyistius. The sequence continues at coordinate 10,601,374 of NC_064537.1, forward strand.
AGTGGCTCAGCAGGCTTGGCTACTGCGCCCATAACAGGAAGGTTGTCGAATCCCACGGTCAGCAGAATGATTTTACCACTGGGCACTTGTGCAAAGACCTTAACGCCGAGGGACTGTCTGACCCAGCTCTCTGAATCTTATGGGGCTTTGGATAAATTGATCTCCTAAATAAATAAATTGGAAAGTATCTAAGAAGACCTAAAAAGCACCAACATCACTGATAATGCACAGGACCAAACGTATAAGAATTAGGGATGACAAAATTCACCAATTCGCATCAGTCTACCAGCACAGAAGTTCTCATTTTACTGGATTTAATTTGGGATAAACTCGTCGTTTCTAATAACTTTGCATCAGCCATAACCAAAAATTGAGAATGACACAAATATTCATTTTTACAAAGTCTTGATGGTTTCATTTAGATGCAATGGCAATTTGATATGTTCTCCAGAATGTTATGAAGAGTGATCAGATGGATGAATTGCAAAGTCCCTCTTTGCCATGAAAATGAACTTGAAATGAAAAATCCACTTCCACTGCATTTCAGTCCTGCCACAAAAGGACCTGCTGACATTATTTCAGTGATTCTCTTGTTAACACAGGTGACAGTGTTGATGAGGACAAGGCTGGAGATCACTCTGTCATGCTGATTGAGTTAGAATAGCAGACTGAATGCTTTAAAAGGAGGGTGGTGCTAGACATCATTGTTCTTTCTCTGTTAACAATGGTTACCTGCAAGGAAACACATGCAGTCATCATTGCTTTGCACAAAAAGGGCTTCATCGGCAAGGATATTGCTGCTACTAAGACTGCATCTAAATCAAACATTTATCATCAAGATCTTGAAGGAGAGAGGATTGTTGTGAAGAAGGCTGCAGGGCGCCCAAGAAAGTCCAGCAAGCACCATTTCCAAAGGTTGATTCAGCTGCAGGATCGGGGCACCACCAGTGCAGAGCTGGCTCAGGAATGGCAGCAGGCAGGTGTGAGTGTATCTGCACACACAGTGAGGCAAAGAGTTTTGGAGGATGGCCTGGTGTCAAGAAGGGCAGCAAAGAAGCCACTTTTATCTCCAAGAAAAATATCAGTGGCAGACTAATATTCTGCAGGGATTGGACTGCTGAGGACTGGGGTAAAGTCATTTTCTCTGATGAATCACCTTTCTGATTGCATGGGCCATCCAGAGAAGAAAAGGTGACGCTACCATCAGTCCTGATGTAAAGCATCCCGAGACCATTCATGTGTGGGTTTGCTTCTCAGCCAATGGAGTGGGCTCACTCACAATTTTGCCTAAGAACACAGCCATGAATAAAGAATGATACCAAAACATCCTCCGAGAGCAACTTCACCCAACCATCCAAGACGAGTTTGGTGAGGAACAATCCCTTTTCCAGCATGATGGAGCACCGAGCCATAAGGCAAAAGTGATAACTAAGTGGCTCGAGGGACAAAAAAAAAAAAAAAAAAAAAATCAACATTTTGGGTCGATCCTCAAGAGGCGAGCGGACAAACAAAAACCCACAAATTCTGACAAACTCCAAGCACTGATTATGCAAGAATGGACTGCCATCAATCAGGATTTGGCGCAAAAGTTGATTGGATTTCAGCCTAGCATGCTGTCAGAGGTCTTGAAAAAGAGGGGCTGATACAGCAAATATAGCAAAATCCAGCAAAAATAATTACTTAATGTAATTGTCAATAAAAGGCTTTGACACTTGACTGAAATTCTTGTAATTATACTTCAGTATACCATAGAAATAGCTGACAAAAAGATCCACAAACATTAAAGCAGCAAACTTTGAAAACCAAAACTTGTGTCATTCTCAAAACTTTTGGCCACGACTATACTTAGTAGAGGCCTCTGCCTTTATTATGTATTAACCATTTCTGTATGTTTACCATATTGAACTGCATGGCATCATATTCTTTTGCATCGCATGGTATCGCGTTCAGTCAAATCATGTTGAATTGCACAACATCGCAATAGGGGTAAATCATATAGTTTCACATCACGAGTTTCTTCATATGCATCTTTAACGCATCGCATCATTAGCAATGGATCAAGTTATAGCATTATACCAATGGATTTCATTGGCTTCCTTGATGGAGATTCACATCCCTAGCATTGAGCATGCATAAAGTGCATGCAAACATGCACACAGAGAGCTGAAAGAACACTGGTCAGCTGCATGCATGTGGTTTGTGCTTGAAGTCCTGGGAAGCATATGTTTTAAGACCATGTATCTGGATAGAGGCACAACATAGCTGCATGCATGCATGTGTCCCAAAATGTCTACCAGCAGCTAACGATGCCGCTATCTGCATGTGACATCGGCAGTGTGGCAGCACGCTCCCCAGCGCCTCGCAGCCGGTGGTTTGTGTGGCGGGGGGTGGGGACAGGCATCTCCCTGGAGGTTTGGAAGCGGGGGCGGCTGTCTGGGCTGGGGGGCGGGGGGCTGGGGTGCAGTGGTGGGCTCAGTGGGGTCTCTTCCCCGCCGCTCCCTCGCTGCAGGTACGGAGAGGTGGGGGGAGGTGAAGCCTGTCTTTCTAGGAACCCTGAACCCCGGGTAGGGTCTGAGGGTTCGAGGATTCAGGTGGGGGGAAGGCGAGACACGGAGGGTGACATTTTATTGCGACGCACAGTCGTTTCCCACCTGCTTCTTCCCGTTCTGACACCAGGTGTGCCCCCCACCCCCCACACAAACAACAGCTTCTTTTTTTTTTTTTGGCTGCTGCACCAGTGTGAAAACCGTTTAGGCAGGCCAGAACCCCCCCTCCCTCAGGGGGAGGAGGTGTGCCTCTCTGGGGACTGAAAGGCGACGAGCCAGATTCTGAATCAGGAGGACGCTGGTCCATACATCCTCACGCCACCTTTGCTGTGTCCAGCCCCCCTGCTCTCCTGTCCGGCCCCCAGCGTTTTCTTCCATTTCAAAATTATGAAAACTCATCCCTTGTTACTTGAATGTGTATGTTGCACCGTGGTGCTGAGGGAATAACTTTGGTTCTAGTGGTTCAGCTTGTCTTTGCTTATTTGTTAGTTGATTCAAACACATTGATCAGAAACAATGTGAATACTTGCTGCATCTGTTCCAGGGGCCTCGTGCCTGGTAAGGATGTTTTATTTGCTTCTGCCTATTTCTTCATCATTGAGAGGTCAGGGATTCGGGGCCATCATCAGCGACTCCTCATACAGATTCATTTCTGATAATGACTGTTCCCCTCTGCTGAAACCAGTTCCGACGGGAGTGGAGTTCGCACAGCCGTGTCACACAGCGGCACTAGGCACACATGCACAGGCGGTGCCCCAACCTTCTCCAGTTCCAGCACCTTGTCCTGCATCTCCTTCATGGCGCCAAGCAGCTCCGCCTCCTGCAATTTCGACTGCTCCAGCTGCGTCTGCAGGCTGCTCACGAACTGCTCGGTGTACTGCGGAGGACGGGGGGGGGGGGGGGGGACAGCAATCACTGCGTGTCTGCTGGCGTGCTCGGCGTCTCAGAGGCCTGTTTAGCTGTGCACCGGCTGAATTTCACAGCAGGGGGCCACTGAAGGCTTTGTTCCCATTTCATTAAAGATATGTTATCTTTGCTCACATCTTAAACGCTGCCTGATTAGACGTTTCGCTTGAGTGAGAAACGGCAAGACGAGGCTGACCTGGGCAACCTTACCGGCCCTCTAACATTCTGCATCAGGCTTTCAGGCACCTCCCCTGAAACTGAAGAGATTTGTCATATAACAACCAACTCTGATTTTATCCCTGGAGGACTCAGAGTCAGAATATAGGCCTGCACAGTCTTCTGGACAATGTTCTATGAACATCATCTGAGCGCTGTAATAAAACCATGTACCCAGGAGGCCTTTTGGCTGGTCTCCCAAATCCGGCATAGCAGCCTCCGGTCTGAGAGTCCACCATTACCATAGGATGCTACTGGCTGTCTGGGAGGGAAGGTGAACCTCTCCATAAACCTTTATATCAGCAGACCTTGTGTGCTAAAAAAAGACTTAATGAAGCAGCATCTAGCATCCCCAAACCAGAGCAGACAATCCCTTCCTGGAAATAATGTGAGAATTGTAAAACACCTAATTGTAATTTAATAACACTTTTCACATCCCATTAATCGCTTAATTAATAGTGGTTAGAAAACTAAGGCATACGATTAACAACCCATAAACGGCTATCGCCTAGAAAACGGTTTGCTTAATATCAGCTAAACCATTTTGCACGTGAGCTTCGCACATCCCCAGAAGAGGAGGGAGGAATTTACACTCTTCTTCACCGACGACGAAAAACCAGTGAGCCTCTTAAGGGCGTCTTCAGCAATATCCACTTCCCGTTCTGCTTTTCTCATTCTCTGCTGTTCAGCTCGACATACGGGAGGCATCAGCTGGCTAGACAGGCGTTTACACTGTGCGACTGTCAAATAGTAGGGCGGGTTTTACACAATTATAAAATAATGCAAAACACACTCAAGCATATATATCTTTAAATTACATGGTACATAACACAAAAATACACTAAATCACCCAGATACACTGCTTTTATTTCATCGACGAGGGAAATCTAGGGAAGATGCTGCCCAAATGACGACAACATTCCTCCAGACAGCCCCGTCACTCCCTACCATCTTATCCATAATCCTCCTACACCCCCCCGCAACTAAAAGTACAATTTCTAGAATTACTGGATGGATGAACAGGAAATGTCAAAGCCAATAAATGTGTTTTCACCCGAATGCTCATGAGTCTCACTCATGACACGCAACAATGAAACTACACCTATTCATTTATTGCACATTCCACTTACATGATTTGCACAATCGTTCCCCTGCAGTAAGGTGGTTAACTGTCTTTGTAAATGTCTTAATGACTATGAGTCAGTAACACTGACCTTTCACACAGCACCACAGGGTCCAGTAGGGGTGCTTCCGGTCCACATGGACACAGTCTCCTGCTAATATTCAGAGCGTTTGGATGTTGGGGTTTTCGCAGAGACATATAGAGCAGAGTGCTTTGGACGGCATGACGATCTTTATCATACTTGTTTTTCAATTACTGAGCTGTGTGTGTGTAAGTCAGCAAATCAAATCTTGTTTCAAGAGCAATACTGGCAAAGCATCAAGGTATAGTTTATCATGTTTGAGTACCCCCCCCCCCCCCCCCCGATTTTCTCTCTAAGACTTCTGAATCCTCAAAACGTTCTGTGACTTGTGAATGTGATTCGAGGGACGGATCCATAAACAGTATCCATCTATAGTATCTATAGAATTGTATTCAATTAACTGCGTTCAAATAGACTTTTCTAGCAAGTGTTACAATCGACCCCGCCCAAGTTGTAACATTTCACTTCCCCCCACCTTCAGTGCAATTGTACAAGAACAGTACATCATACAAATAAAACTCTGAGTGTTCATTTGAAGCAGAAATATTTATGGTGCTTGTATATAAATATGATTAAATCCCATTTTTAAAATGTATAAATATTCATATTCTACTTATTTCTCATTTGCACCATGACCTTTTCTGTGACATAACATAAGAATATCGCACAGACACACCAATGGTATAACTCAGTAACTACGGTATGATATCGCACAGACACACCAATGGTATAACTCAGTAACTACGGTATGATATCGCACAGACACACCAATGGTATAACTCAGTAACTACGGTATAATATCGCACAGACACACCAATGGTATAACTCAGTAACTACGGTATAATATCGCACAGACACACCAATGGTATAACTCAGTAACTACGGTATAATATCGCACAGACACACCAATGGTATAACTCAGTAACTATGGTATAATATCGCACAGACACACCAATGGTATAACTCAGTAACTACGGTATAATATCGCACAGACACACCAATGGTATAACTCAGTAACTACGGTATAATATCACAGACACACCAATGGTTTAATCAGAAACTACGGTATAATATCACAGAAACACCAATGGTATAACTACCATACATCATTCAGACATATAGAGAGCCTGCTGTGATGTTCTTCTAAGATCAAATGTTACTGCTACCTAGATCGTTTTTTGACTGCACAGAAAGTAGGGTGTACATAAAATCTGTATTTACCAGATCCCTTAAGCACTAGCAAACCAGCAAACATTTGCTATATTAGCATTTAATTTTAGAAATAAGCATATATTTATTAAAACCGTTGAACTAGTTAAGATGATTATGCATACAAATGGAAAAGACGATGACAAAAAATTACAATGATGCTTTTCCTCCCCCCACACTCCCCTATTTAATCACTTCTCCACCCACACCCCCAAGCTCCATCTCAAGCCCCCTACAGTAAGCTTAGGCAGTATATAATTTTTTATACCATCATATTATTCATATTGGTGGGCACACTATTGTCACAGCACAAAAATTCCGTGGCAATCGGAAAAAAATTGTCTAATACCGCCTAAGCTTAATGTACACTATCCCCACCTCTCCAAAAAATTTCAATTAAATGATTTTTTATCAACAATGTGTACACAAATATAGCTGCATTGGAATGCTTCTTTTCACATATCCCATCTCTTTCTCTCTCTCTCTCACACACACACACACACACACACAGTTGAGAATGAAGTTTTGGGTCCAAAGGCAGGGTCGGGCCATTTATCCAGCACCTCTGAAACACTTTGTGTACTTGTCTGAATGAAATTAGGTTCACCAGGTCTGCACCTGTTCTTTCATGTGCCACCGCTGACTAAGATTATGGCTAACTGACACTGGAAAAAAGGGGGGGGGGGGATTGGGGGGGGGGGCGGGGGGAACAGAAATTTTAGAATATTCATAAAATCACCTTGTGGAGAACCACTGACCTGTACAATGTTCCTGGAAAGTTTGCAAAAAGATCCACGGAATACGTTTAGGTGGCAGATCAATTTGAATATAAATTCCCTCTATTACTGCCAAATACTGTTTTTCCAGTCCTCTGCTTCCACCTATCACTGCTCTTTGAAATTCAAGGCCATTTATCTTTGTAGATCTTCATCCATTTAATCTTTCCGTGAAGTGGTAATAAGATCCATCAACCATAGAGTAAACAGAGTAATAATATCGAATAGATAAAGTCCATTACCTTATGAACAGGATAAATCTAAGTCACCCCTAACTTTAGCTGTCACTAAGCACCATTGCTTCCAATTTGTTACGATTTCCATCACAAATTGAAAAAGCCCCTTATCTTCACTCATACAACAAAGTACAGTCCCCTCCTTTCACAGTTTGTTTTAACTTTACATTTTTTTTACCTTAATTTCTTGATAGCAAAATACAAGCTTATAGTGCAAAATATATAATATCAATTCCAGTTTGTTATTAGTAACAAGTGTCTGCAAAGTTTGGAAAAAAAAATAGCCAATTAAATACTTTCAGTAATAGTGTTAATGAGCTGAAGTGCCTGAAACCGCCCTTTTCATTGCTAACACTATGCGACACCACTTCAAATTTGGCACGATCTGTATAAAAATTTGATAAATTCTAGGTTGTCACCTAGATAAAGTTTGAAACAGATCTGTGAAGGGCTTTAAGTTATCACATTAACGAAGTGTCTACAGGGGTGGACCAGTCCAACATTACAAAACCTGGGAAACTTGATATACATGCATTCCCAGAATGACCCACAGTGAGAGACCTCTGTACCAGTTTCTGTGCTTGGAAATTCTCCATCTAATACCAGTATTCAGATTTGATTGCATTCATTAGTGAACATGCAAAAACTGAAAATCAAAAATTAGGGGCACATACTCATTCACTACCCCTCAATTAAAAGTACCGCAACCACAGTAAGACTGTGCAATAATCATACGGACAGTAACTATTATTATTATTCAGAAAATAACCTTAATCTAAAGCTCTTCAAACAGTCCTATTTCTCTGGGGGGCAGCAGTGAGCGTGGCTTCCAAGAGACCACAGTTTTCCCAGAGAGGCTCGGGTGGCTCACTGGGTGTCGGTGAGTCAGTCCATGGCGCATAAAGCGTAAATAAACAGAAGGAGAAGTGTGGTTCTGAGTACGCTGCGGGGCTGTGGTCAGGGCAGGGTTGTGCTTTGTGTCATGGGCCACAGGAACGGCACAGTGACTCGTTCTCACGGCCAACGTCTCTCTGTTTTGCTCTCACACCCCCCCAAAGCAGCCGGCTCTCTCTCTCGCTCTCTCTATCGCTGCTGGGCACAGGGTGAAAAGGTCACCCAGCGGGCGGAGCGCTTCCTGACAGGCAGCAGCATTTCTGTGTTTTTTACCTTTCGTTAGAGAAATGAGAAGGGAAAGCGGGAACGGTGGGAGGACCTGGGAGCCTGGCCCAGTCCGGCCTAGCCCAAGGATGGGGGCCACGTCAACCTGCTGGCGAGGACCCGGCTGCGTTTAGCGTGAGGGTGGAGACGGGTGGGAGCGAGGTGCATGTCAGATGGTGTAAATCACATGGTGTTTATTTACACTATTTATTTACACTTTTCAGTTTAAGTGGAAGTACTGTTTTCTGGGAGAAGCTCCTTTGACGAATAAGCCAAGATGGGTGGAAACAATGAGGATGTCTTGCTGCCCCCCCCCCCCACCAATGCACTGGTAGACTATGGCAGGTGGGAAATCACAGTGGAACCCCCCCCCCCCCCCCCCCAGCTGGTCTCGCAGCAGCAGTGGAAGTGACTGGGCAAGAGTGTAGGAGGCAGGGTACATGAGAACCCCGAGGTACTACTGTCCCCACGGCTACCATGACTTTCCATCCCTCGCTTACTCACACACACACACACACACACACACACACACACACACACAGAAAAGTCGGGGTTCCGTTCCCAAGGTGGATTCCGACACATTCAGATCGATTAGAATTATAACACCCATGTTCCGTCTAACGCTGCGCCTGGATTCTGAGAAGCCAGAACTGGAGTTTGAGTCTCAATAAGAAAGCTAGAAAAAAAAACAAAAGAAAAAAAAATAAGGGCAGATTCGGCAGATGAAAAGATGTGAAAGATGACTGGAAGTCTTCCACCGTTCCCAGACAGCAGCCCCCTCCTGATAACCCTGTTCTCACAAGCAAAAGAAACAGAAAACAAACTAACAGCAGCCAGTAAATCCGGCACAGAGCAGGAGCGCTGAGCCGATGACACTGAAGACACAAACATGTCGTCTCTCACGCTCTCCAAGAGTCTGCTTGTAAAATAACTGCTCTGTTCAGATCTATTCAAGTTGCATTTAACTGCCAGATGCACCATCATTTTTTCCTGGAAAAATATCTCGCGATAATTATTGCAGTTGCAGCCATTTCCTCACTTTCCTTAAAGCAATACTTCAAAATTCCTGGCTTCCCGTGGGTCACAAACTTAAGGGCCTCTACACCACAAGGTGTTTGGACGGATACTGGGTCTGTAAGACATTGTTTGGGACCGACACTGACACCGATGCAGAGGCACCGAGATGCCAGAATTGACTCAAGGTCACAGCAGCTGCGCAGATAGTGGGATCTGCCTTGACATCGGTCCCTCCCAGCCTCAGTGTGACACGAACGCCAGCCTAAACTGCCCTTGGCAGAACAGATTCATCAAAAATTCAGTCATAGGTTTAATCCTACTAATTAATTTATGTAAAATAGCATAACATATCCATAGAATGTACAGTACCATCACATGACCTGGTCACCTGACCTAAAACACAGTTGAGATGGTTTGGGAGGAGTCTGACCAGACAGTGAAGGGAAAGCGGGCCAATGAGAGCTCAGCATATATGCGGGACCTCCTCCAGAACAGCTGGAAAGGCATCACAGGAGGCCACCTCATGGAACTGGCATAGAGGAGACCGTAGGGGTAGCCAGTCCCTGGAGCTATTGGGGCAGATTCCTGTGCTTCTAGGACAAACAATAAACTATATTCATTTTTTGTTATAAGTCATAAACAAAAATTGTTGGACAATTCACTCCACTTTTTAAATCCATTACTGAGAGAATGAATAGAAACACAGAAAAAGAAAAAACTGGATATGAAGTTTCTGTGCAACACCGAGGGGAAATGAGAATTTAATTAGGTGAAAAATAACGTGTGGCGAAGCAGCTGGAAGCCTGCAGTCACGTGTTCATTCTTATTAATGCGGACAGAGGCTGCCTGAAAGCCCACATTCACTGAATCGCTAAGCAGCAGCTACATCAGGTGGCTCAAGGAAAGGTGCCTCGTCATTTCTGGCGTCTCGGAGAAACTAGCAGCGAGAAAACAGGAGAGGAAAGTCCGTCAGTCAGCATGTGAAGCCGGAAGCGCGGTGCTGTCCAGAGCTACATTAGATGCTTTTATCTCCAGGACGGCGGAGCTCTCAGGAGGCTGCAGCTCCGTAACACGATCCGGTACTTTGTCAAGTCTGCCCTGAACATCCCACCTTCGGGCCCGAGACCAAGGAACGGCAGACAGGCTCCTTAACTCCCTCACCTTTGACCAGCAGACTTCTAAAAGAAATCTACTCTCAGGACCTACACCATATGGACAAAAGATAGATAGAAGTGGCCGTCCACGTAAAGGTACAGAGCGGCGTCCTGAGTGCTGAGGCACACAGTGTGTGAGTCACCAGGGTTCTGTTCACCCCTTAACAGCAGAGCCAAAACCTCCTCTGGCACTAACCCCAGTGTAAAAACTGTGCACCCAGGCCTTCAGGTAATAGGCTTCCATGGCTGAGCAGCTGCACGCAAGTCTCACATCACCAAGAGCAATGCGATGCGTCAGATGCAGTGGTGTAAAGCACACCATCGCTGGACTCTGGAGCAGTGGAAACGTGTCCTTGGAGTGACGAATCAGCCTTGGCAATCTGATGGATGAGTCTGGGTTTGCCGGATGTCAGGAGAACGTTATCTGCCTGACTGCATTGTGCCAACTGTAAAGTTTGGTGGAGGGGGATAATGGTATGGGGTTGTTTCTCGGGGGTTGGGCTTGGCCCCTTAGTTCCAGTGAAGGGAACTCTTAATGCTTCAGCATACCAAGACATTTTGGACAACTCTATGCTTCTAAATTTGTAGGAACAGTTTGGGGAAGGACCTTTACTGTTCCAGCATGACTGTATCCCAGTGCACAAAGCAAGGTCCATAAAGATCTGGTTGGGTGAGTTTGGTGTGGAAGAACTTGACTTGCCCACACAGAGCCCTGACCTCAACCCCATCGAACACATTTGGGATGAACTAAAACGACGGAGATCATGAGCCAGACCTTCACATCAGTGCCTGACCTTGCAAATACTCTTTTGGATGAATGTGCAAAAGTTCCCACAGACACATTCCATAATCTTGCGGAAAGGCTTCCCAGAAGAGTGGCAGCTGTTACAGCTGCATGGGGGGGGGAGGGGGGGGGGACTCCATATGGATGCCTATGGATTTCGAATGGGACGTCAAACATTTGAAAGCCTGCAAGCTCTTTGCTGTATAATCAAAGGGCAAAGCGGAGTCCATGAGTCTGAGCGAACGAGGGGGAAGGTAGACCATGGAAAACCCTTTTTGCACATAGATACCCCACCCTTGACACCATGAGTGACACTGTACATTTCAGAGCGAGTGTCAAACCACAGGCTCTTTCTGATCGAAGTTATGCAGAGCCTTACCCCCGCGCCATAACACCGTATATAACCCACAGCTGCGTACATCATACATGCATACTAAATTTATACTTATTTGTTTCTCAACCTCCTTTGCGCTGCTGTAAGCAAAAGAACCCCCCCCCCGGGTCAATGAAGTACACAAATCTGCATGTCTTTCAATATCAGTGTTTCTCAAACTAGCCCTCAGGGACCCCTCCTGACAGTCCATGTTTTTGCTCCCTTCCGATTACCTGAAAAGTTGGGAGGGAAGCAAAAAGCGTACACAGGCAGAAACTGTGCATAGGGCTGTACTTTTCCGGAATTGAACTCTAGAAAGTGCACCCAGGGAGGCGAATAATGACATAAATAAAGCTGGTTAATGATGGATCTTCCTCGTTAACTAAAACAAATGCCATTTAAGGATTATTAATTCATAATCACTAACCACCCGAGCTTCTGGCCCACTCCCTTTGGTGGTTCATTGCTATCAAAGCCTGGAAAAGCCTGAAGGGTCAAAGTTCTGGTCTGACCGACACAGACCTAAAATCAAGCAAACAGTAAAAAAATAAATAAATAAAAAGCCGCAGGAAAATGCCAGAGCAACAGCGGCATGTGGAGCCGAACATGAACGGAAAGAGGGGTGGGGTGGGGTGGGCATGGCCCGCCGAAGCACACAGATGTACATGCGTGTTTCCTGCCACCTCGACAGTGAAGGCAGACCCAGATCCTGGGTGTCTCACAGCTGTGCTCCAGGCCCACTACCCTACAGCACTCGCTGCTTCTGCTTCCGCTCCCACTCTCTGCCGCACTGGGCAGACGTGATCGGGAATATCGGCCCAGGAGCGGAACGGCGAGGCTGGGGGGGGGTCCAGGTCGTGCTCCGCTGATACTGTGGGAAAGGCCCCAGTGACCCAAATAAGAGCAGAAACACACCTGCCAGTCTGCCCGTTATTACCACAGAGCCACAGGGCTCTGCTTCAGGCGTAAGCACACACAGGGCACACACACACACACAAGGCGCACACACACACACAGGGCGCACACACACACAGGGCGCACACACACACACACACACAGGGCGCGCGCACACACACACACACACAGGGCACACACACACACACAGGGCGCACACACACACAGGGCGCACACACACACAGGGCGCACACACACACACACACACACACAGGGCGCGCACACACACACACACACACAGGGCGCGCACACACACACACACACACAGGGCGCGCACACACACACAGGGCGCACACACACACACACACAGGGCGCACACACACACACACACAGGGCGCACACGCACACACACAGGGCGCACACGCACACACACAGGGCGCACACACACACAGGGCGCACACACACACAGAGCGCACAGGGCGCACACACACACAGGGCGCACACACACACAGGGCGCACACACACACAGGGCGCACACACACACAGGGCGCACACAGGGCGCACACACACAGGGCGCGCACACACACACACACACAGGGCGCGCACACACACACACACACAGGGCGCACACACACACACGGCGCACACACACACACACAGGGCGCACACACACACACACAGGGCGCACACACACACACACACAGGGCGCACACACAGGGCACACACAGGGCGCACACGCACACACACAGGGCGCACACACACACACGCACAGGGCGCACACACACACAGGGCGCACAGGGCGCACACACACACAGGGCGCACAGGGCGCACACACAGGGCACACACAGGGCGCACACGCACACACACAGGGCGCACACACACACACGCACAGGGCGCACACACACACAGGGCGCACACACACACAGGGCGCACAGGGCGCACACACACACAGGGCGCACAGGGCGCACACACACACAGGGCGCACACACAGGGCGCACACACACGGCGCACACACACACACACACACACAGGGCGCACACACACAGGGCGCACACACACACACACACACCGCACACACACACACACACAGGGCGCACACACAGGGCGCACACACAGGGCGCACACACAGGGCGCACACGCACAAACACACACACACAGGGCGCACGCGCACAAACACACACACACAGGGCGCACGCGCACACACACACACACACACACAGGGCGCACGCGCACACACACACACACACAGTGCGCACGCACACACACACACAGGGCGCACGCACACACACACACAGGGCGCACACACACACACACACACACACAGGGCGCACACACACACACACACAGGGCGCACACACACAGGGCGCACACACACAGGGCACACACACACAGGGCACACACACAGGGCACACACACAGGGCACACACACACAGGGCGCACACACAGGGCGCGCACACGCAGGGCGCGCACACGCAGGGCGCGCACACACACAGCATGCACACACACACAGGGAACACATACACACAGCATGCACACACACACAGGGTACACATACACACAGCATGCACACACACACAGGGTACACATACACACAGCATGCACACACACACAGGGTACACATACACACAGCATGCACACACACACACACAGACACATACAACATGTGTACAGCACACACACACACACACACACACACACACACACACACACACACACAGCACGCGCGCAAACACACACACAGGGTACACACACACACACACACACAGCATGCGCACACACACAGGGTACACACACACACAGCATGCACACACACAGACACACACAACATGTGTACAGCACACACACACACACACACACACACACACACACTAGGTATTCATATCATTGTAGCAACATTTCTACAAGCATAACCCTGATCCCAACTGTAACCTTAACCCCCACCCAGCCCTGACCATAGCCATAAGTAATGAAGCAAAACACAAAGAGTTTTTGCATTTTTAGTTTTTTCATTGTAGTTAATTTTTATAACTGAGGTTATGTGAACATGTTTTCAGCCCCAACAGGAACATTTGCAGAAAACCTTACAAAAATACAACTGAAGCGTTTGCTAAAGGTAGAAACGGCCCACATACAACCTACACATACCCAGAGATGCACACACTCCAATTCTGCTGTTCTGCTCGGACCTTTTTCACACAGAATCTATCCCGGGCCATTCAGCCCCTGCCTCTTACACTCTGTCCCAGCAAGTGAACTGAAATGATCCACACCCTTACAATCAACATCACCAGTGTTGTTTTCTGCTCCACGATCACGGTTTCCCAGAATACACATCACCGACGGCTCTGAGAAGGCTGCCAGCAGGGTATTAATACATTTCCCTGTACGAGTCCTCAACGCTTAGACCACGTGCGAAATGCAACAAAAAAAACAACACAGGATTTTTAAAAGTGCTAAGGGGTTCACATATGTTAACGTATATAAATATATATTTATTTTTAGATGAACTGTTCCTCTGGGTTAAGAGTTTGCCAAGTGACACGGAACCTGTCAACATGCCGAGCCGAAGGTGTGATGTCCTGCCGTCCCGGTTCAGTCCGCACATCGACGCGGCACCTGCCGGTCTTTACCTGGCGCTGCTGCAGCAGGCGGATGGTGCCCTGCGCCCGCTCCAGGCTCTCGCTGGCCGTGCTGCACTGCTGCCTCACCACGGCCAGCTCGCGCTTGATCACGTAGTTCTCCTCGGCCTCCTGGGCGCGTGTCACCTGACCCTGCGAGAAAGGGGGGGGGGTGGTGGGGGCAAGAGAGGAGGAAGAGTCAGGAGCCAGACAGAGGGGTACGTGCCCCTGCGGACACCAGCTTCTGGGCCTTCGGGGCTGGCTTGGCCGCAGACGCTTTTCGATTACGGGAGGCCTGTCGCTGCCTCAGCGCAGGTTTACAGGACTGCGCGGTCTCCAGATTTAAAGCCCGGTGCAGTTTGAGGCCAGGCTCTGAGACCAGTCCGTCCCAAGGGACATGGGCTTAGGCAGCGTGAGCACATCAGAGCGAAGAATTTTTAACACACAGCAGGACATGCAGAGTAATGTGATATGGTGTGAAGTATTAGACCATGTGGAGCCACGTGGGCCTTGCAGGGGGGGGTCACATGAAGGAGCCAACTTTCCTGACCTGATGTGGTTCGGCAATCTAGCACCTACATGGGTAACCAACTCCGACTTGCGTTTCTTATGTTGTTCATTTTACTACTTTAATGAACTACATTACTGATTACATATATGTAATATTGTGCCAATGTTTACATTTTGTTAACACTACAAGCACCCGATTGGCCTTAATTGTGCGTTAAAGTCTTTTGGTTTATAGGAAGCATAAACTGCCAGCTGGCAGGCCGTTGGGGTGGCACTGTGCTGGTCCTCTGCCCGGCTGGACTGCAACAGCCCAGTAGGAAGCAGCCCTCTACAGGAACATGGGAGGGGTGATTGGGGTGGGAGGAGCTGTCCTGCACAGAGTCAACTCCTGCAGCAAGTTATGATGAGCTGGACTGACGGACAGACAGGTGGTCTGGACAAGCAAACTGACATTCTCTCATGCAGGGTGTAACGAGGAAAGTGATTCTTGGGGGGGGGGGGTGCAGTAGGCGTTCACAGTACCTGGATCAGCCTGTCTGCCAGAGCAGCGCTCTCCTACAGCAACACAAGGAGGAAGGGGGAGAGAAAGAAAGCGAGAGATACAGAAGAGAGAAGGTAACGGAGAAAAAGACAACAACAGCATGAGGAATTACAGGACAAGGAGGGGAAAAGAAGAAAATAGATCCACAGCTAGACTTTCTGGAAAAGGCAGGGGAAAGACCCTCTGTGTCGCACATCTTCATCACAGCCAATCGCATTATTCACCCCATAAGATCACACACGCATGGCGACGAGGGAGGAGCCGGCTGCATTTCTGACTGCGACGCTGAGCGCGAGATAAAGCTCAAACTGCAACGCCGCCAGGAGCAGCGGCACAGAAGCCGCAATTCACAACGTGCACGACGATGGTATCAGCCAGCGGCTGCCATTCGAGTCACGGCAGCCTCACGGATTCTCCGTCTTGAGAGACACGCAGAGAACCGCTCGAGCATCAGGCATGTCATAAGCCGGATGGTTCCATCTTTAAAAAAAAATTTAATACAAGAACTCTGCAAGTCCCGTATAAATACTTGGGTGAAAGTTCTTTATGGGGATCTGATCTGACTGGCTGGTTAAATGGTTAATCCAGTGAATGCAGGCTGAGGGATCCAATTTTTTTTTAAATAATACAATAAGTGAATTGAATCGGGTGAGCTGTGCATTAATGAGCAGCAACCCAACACCATGACATAAGACTTCAGGGTGTCTGCCTCAGATGGAGCGACATGTAAACGATGCTTATTGCTGTTTACAGTCCAGGGGGTAGGAGAGAGTTTGATACTTGGTGGAGAGGGGGGCACAACTTAATTGCAAAGGTCTATTTATTGTTGGGGGCGAAGGAAGAGAAATTAAATATTCGAGGGTAGCGGTCCCACCAGGTCTGCCCCCTGACCCCCCCCCCCCCGGCCCAGTATATAGCTGCCCCGTCCGACGCCACCCCCGCTCGCCCCCTCACCTTCTCCAGGGTCTCGATCCTCTGCTTCAGCAGCCTGTTCTCCGTGCGCAGCCTCTACACACGTGACAAAGAGGGGGGAGGCACAGTGAGAGAGGGCCCCCTCACCCAAGCCAGGTCCCATTTCTCTTATTAAAGTTACCTTTTAACTTCAGTTAGTCTTCTAACGTAGTGTGTCACCCACAAACACAGTAGTTACCGCCCCCCCCATATTTATGCTTTAAAGCACCAGGTCACAAACCCGGACCCTGGTTTCCTGCCAGTATTTGCCACCTTCTACATCCGTGTTCCTATTTGTCCAACTATGAGGCAAAACACTTATTTGGTCTTATTCAGACTGGCCCAGCGTTTCCCATTTAGCCCCGTGGCTGCGGCCAGAGACATACGCCCACCTTGATCTCAATCTGCTCCTCCATCTCCTTGTTCTTGATGGTGGTGTACTCTTTTTCCAGCCTGTAGCAGGGCAGAGACGCGGTAAGCATTCGGCCGGGTGGGGGCTGAAGCCTCGCCCTTTTTTTAAAAGCCCGGATGAGAGAGAGTGCGTTCTTACTTCTTCATCCTCTTGGGGTTGTATTTGACCTGGTAGGCCCTGTGGATTAGCTTGTCGGGGCAGCTCTCAAACTGGTGTGGGATCACCCTCTGGAAGTGCTGCACAGAGACACACACGTGCCACTGGATAATCACCCAGGAAGTCAGAGACTCACACGCATCCCACACACGGTGGCTCTCATCCAAAGCGCCAACCAATGGCCATTGTGGGAAAAATAAAGTCTGACAGCTAACACTGGCAATACAACAAAAAGCATTCATGCTGAATTTAGCTGTAATACAGCTAGAGCTGTTAAGCAAGCTGCCAGCTCTTAAAATCTGTTATTCATTTTCTGTTTGTATAGATAAAAACAGAATATTGCATTTCTGATGTACGACAGTACAGAGCAAAAAACGTAGCAAGAGCAGATTAGAAATTTCTAAACTCTCAGATATGAAATTACTCTTTGGAATTGTAGTTTTTTCCTATATCCCTCCCCTAAAAACTTAAACCAGTGTTTTCTGAAAATGTTCGGCAACAGGGCGCCATCTGGTGTTTGAGTGTAGCAGTGCACCCACAAGGAAGTTTATTCCAGGTAATGGTGACTTAGGATCCTGGGGTCCTCATTTTCCTTGCACATGAACCGTTTTGTGCATAAGCTGAATACACACGCACATTTTCATGCATACGGTGGTACACATTTTTTTTTCCTGTGCTTAGAATCGTGCGTATATTTAGGAACACTCCCGATCACGTGCGCACGCAGACCCCTAGAGGCAGAGAAGCGTAACTGAAGCAAATCGAATGGCTAAAAGGATACGCAAAGACTCGTACTTAATTATCAAACTTGACAGACAGAATGATCTAGTTATGTTCACACACCATAAGTGCAGGCAGGTCATACTAATGACAAGGAATCATTCCAAAGTCATACAAGGTCGGTACCCTAAGAAACAACATATCACTGTCACTGTTACATGACAAATGATGTGTCTGCAACAATTTATTTTTGACAACAGTCACTTATTTGCTGCAGCCAGCTAAACGCCACCATAAAAGTACCTTACCTCTTTCTGATTGGCCGGCCTCATCCACGGGTGACGGAGCTGCACTGTCAATGTCACCATCCGGAATAATTCCTGCTTTGCCTATTATGGCAGCTATTTCACCATGCGCAGGTGACACTGACATGGTGCTTGGGCTGGCCACTGTGGCACGGACATGGAAACTCTGGGCTGCGATCCCTTTCTTGGTGGCCATTTTCAGGTCGAATCACATCCTCACCCCTGCCGCCATTCTCATCACAGGTAATACTGCATTAACTGCATATCTTAGGTCATCCTCTTTCTTTAAATGGCCACGGGTAAAGTTGCGGAATCTGTATCTATTTGTTTTTTGATCATTGTTGATTACATCCAACAAAACTTCCACCTCATCCTCTGTGAATTTCTGTTCCTACAAGTTCTCCAGTGTGCGGTTTGACGCGTGTTATGCATAAGTTATAAGCCGATATATGATTCATCGAGGGCGTTTATTCATTTAAATGAGCCGTGCACATGCAGTCACATTTAGAATGTGTCAGATTTAGTTAACCATCCAGTTCATGTGCGCGAGTGATAAATGCTTCCCTTTGCGTACTGGAGCCTCATGCTCATGTATTTAGAGACGGTTCTGCAACTTGATAAATGAGACCCCTGATTCCCCGCTGCTCCTGAGCACAGCAGGGGCATCACTCAGCCCCAGGTTCACATCGATTCAGTAAAATCATTTTCCAAAAGCAGAAAAAAAAACACGTGTACATGTAATGTACTCCTCCCGTCCAGAGGAGGGAGCTGTTTTTAGGCAACTCTGAAACTTTCCGACAATGTCATCTTTCCTCATTTTCTTGCCAAACGACCTGATACCCAAGAAGATGAGAGAGGTACCTGGGACATTCCCTCCATGTCCAGCTGGATGAGGTCTGTCTGGTTGTACTGCAGGATAGCCACGCCCACACGGAAGATGATTTCCAGGCCCTGTGGGGGATCCCACACATGAGCATACAGCAGGTGAGGTATACTATAGCACCCCCTACAGGCACCACAATGACACGCCGCAGTACTGCTGCTTTCAGTACAACTATCTCACCAGAGCAACTCTACTTTAGCTGTAGGTTTGAGTCGCGATTTCATACTGATCACACCTAATACGACCGCAGCAAATTCAATCATTTTCATTTTAACAATATTAAATATATGTTTCTACAAATGGTATAAAAATCTGTAAAAACATTTGCGTTTTGATCTTGTGTAGAGATGCTGATCGTCATTGTCATTATTATAATCCTAGACAGACAGACAGGTGAGCCTGGGATCTCCGACCTCGTACATGAAGATGTCGAAGATACGCGTGGCCACGGGCAGCGGCAGGAAGGTGAGGAAGAGCGTCAGGAACCAGGAGGAGGCGTACATGGAGGTGTGGAAGCTCTGGGAGCGGAAATGCACGTTCAGCTCAGGTAGCTGCTCCTGGGTAGGAAAGGGGGTCAGGGGTCAAAGGTCAAATGCTACATTCACACACTGGGTTACAGACACGGAGGAGTAACTGGGTGCAGAGAAACCCAGCCATGTCCGGACTTGTTTGATATTTTTGTAATAACTGTGGGGTCACAAAAACACCACCCTAAAATCTACAGTCTAACAAAAGACATTCGCTACTTCAAGATGGATGGATTTCAATTCCAGGAGGTGCTATACAAGGACAGATTGGAGGCTCTAAGCGTCTTTGCTTCTAATCAAAGACAAATGAGTGAAAATGATCCTTGATGAGAGCAGTACTGACTCAGTTATATTTGGAAAGCAGAAGGGAGGTCGGGAATATCAGACCGCAGAAAACACTTACGCAAAAAAGTACATGAGAGGGTTTGGAAAGCGGTTTCCATACAAGGTATCGCTTAGCAACAGAGGGAGCCTGGAGTTTAGTAGAGGCACAATCCCCAAATTCATTCAGCACTATATACTTAGTATACAATCTGCACTCTATACAATCATTTGATTATGCAAATGCACAAAGGGAATTTGAACAGCCTGCTCTCGTTTGCAAAATTAATTTGTTCTTCACAGGGGTGGTCATTCCACGAGGACTAGGGGTTCAGGCAGCGGCAATGCACCCCAGGGACCACGGAATGAGACATACGAGAAGCAGGGGTGGCGGCGCCCCCTAGTGGCAGAAAGCTGCGACAGGAAGCTCCTACCTGCAGGAGGTACTCAAACTGGTAGATGCAGAGTCCCAGCTCAGCCATGCTGGGCTTGAAGAGCTCCCTCAGGCGGTACTCCTGCATGAGGCGCACGAACACGCAGAATGCCTCCTCCTCGGGCATCTGGGAGGGCCGGGGGGGGGGGGGGGGGCATAGTCAGTGTTATCTGTGCCACAGAGCTACTCCACAGTATGTGTTTAAAATGCATTTAGAGGAACAGCGTCTGCGCAGATTTTCATGTATATATTACTGTGTAATTAAAAGTTTATGGCCATTTACAGGAGTGATCGAGTGTGGCGTTGGGGGGGGGGGGGGGGGAGGCTCACCTGCATGAGCAACAGTCCCACGATGAAGGCGCTGCCCTGGCAGTAGCCTACCTCCCGGTCCACCAGCGAATACGCCTGAAGTACACAGACAAGGGGTCCTCGGTGCCGCGAGTCGTCCGAGCAGATGCCAGCGGTAAAGCGGGGTCCCCCTTGGGGGGTCGGACCTCACCTTCATGACGTTGAAGAGCACCTCCTGACCCAGGCTGTCCTGGCCCTTGAAGAAGTCGTGCTCCGGGTAGGTGCGGGCGATGTCGCGGCGGATCAGCTTCTCGCACGGAGACGACATCTTCAGCAGCTCGGAGTACTGGTTCTTCACTGGCATGTCTGTGGCGTTCCCCAGCAGCTGCCAGACGATGGCCCGGAAGTGGTGCGGGATGCCCTTCCGGATCAGCTCCTGCGCGCAGGGGTGGGCGTGTAAAAGCATCCATGAGAATCCATGCCACATGAGGTTATGCCCTCAAGGGCACATGAGATGTCAGAAAAGAAACGGAGCCGATTGGTGGCTCACGGAATTCACAGGGAAAACATCACACAGGCTTTTCAGGGAGCGTTATATTGAAACAACAACATGCGATCACACATTAAATATATTAGATATTAAATCACTAACTTATTAAAAGAGCGTTATGAATTGGATGGGGGGAGGCTTTGCTTGGTGCCCTCCAACCCGCTGAGGATGTGGTGCCCAATTGCACATTTATCCTCACTTTAACCCCCACCCCACTTGATGAATTACACATCATTGTTCACATCACCACCAAAAATCATAATCTTCACTGTCAAACAACTGGACAGTTACTCTTAAGATTTGGCCTCGGATTCCCTTCCAGGGTTTAAAGAAGATCCTCTCTGCTCGATCCCGGTACTTGGAAGCCCTCATCCTGAGCCACGGATCACATATCAAAAACACACATATCCACTGGGTGCCTCGCTCGCCGCTCCCAGCGCTGCCTCACCTTGAGGAGCTTGTCCTTCTTGCGTCTCCACACCTCCCACTCGTTGACAATGCGGCCCCACAAGATCCAGGTGTCCTCCTCCAGGTGGCTGAGGTTGGAGGAGGCCGAGGAGCTGGACACCAGTGAGGAACCCGAATTCCTGCGGGAGCCGCTCATCGACCGCATCGACTTGGAGTCAGCCTCCAGGAGTCTGTGTGTGTATGTGTGTGTGTGTGTGTGTGTGTGTGTGTGTGTGTGTGTGTGTGTGTGTGTGTGTGTGTGTGTGTAAGAAAGAGTGAGTGCAAGGAGGGACAAAAAGCATTGGACAGAGCATATACATTTAGAACATTTGACTGCGATTTCCATAAACTGACAAATACCAATTGCAGTCCCTGTGCCAGGAAACACAGAAATGCTAATTTAATTACTAACAAAGACAAAATAAGCCTTATTTGATGTAGCCTTGCAGTAACGCGAGTGCAACTGACAACATATGGAGCCCTGGGATCCAAAGCGATTCCCGGCAAAGGGACTAAATGTTCCGGAACTGGAATACGGGGCCCATTGTGCGGATGTGCCACAGGAACAGAGAGGCGTGTCTATGGCAGCCGGGCAGGTGCCGGAGCTGGAGGCCATGCAGCTGGAGATCAGGCTGGGGGGGGGGGGGGGGGCGCGGCCTGAACCGAGGAGGATGCCGGGGGGGCTCTCACAGCTCGGCCACTTCGATTTAAAAAAAAATGGGGGGCCCATTTGAGATGGAAGAACATGCCACTGCTACATCGGAGAGACGCTAATCGGCAAGCTGGTATACACTCATCCACTGGAGCGCATTACGGGCAAAACGGGCACACGGACCAGGCCAGGACATGCGGCGACAACAAGCCGAATCACCTGTTCTGCTCCTCCAGCTTGGCAAGCAGCTCCAGCTCATCGGGACTCAGGCTCTCGGAGTCGGCAGGAGAGACGGCGGGAACGGACAGTGCGCCGCAATGGGAGGAGGAGTCGGGACTGAGGACAGGGCTGCCCATAGACGGCGGCGTCAGGCCGGCAGGCGAGGCGGGGCACTCGGCCTGCTCGCCGGCGCCCTCCCGCTCGGGGCTACTGCTCGGGCTGGACATGCCGACGGGGCCCCCTAGCTTCGCCGTCTGGTACTGCGGCTGCAGGGATCAGGGCGTCTCACAGCTGCCACGCATGCTGGAGGGGGCCGGAAGACGTGGTCAGCAAAACACAGGGCCTCGACGCCCAGAGCGAGCACCTCCAATTCTCTCTCTCACACACACACACACACACACACACACACACACACACACACACACACACACACACACACACACACACACACACACACACACACACACACACACACAATAGAGCCGAAGGTAGCCAGTGTTAGAGAAAACAAACTTTAGACGGCAGCATTGTGATTTTTCCATTCAATACTAGATAACCCACTCCTGCCAGCCGATTAGTCAGTGTGAGTGCACTGTATCCAGCAAGCAGCATAGGGCTTAATGAACTGGATGCATATGCTGAGAAAGGAATCCTCTCATTGATTATTTTAATGAAAGGAATTAGCTTAGCATGTTTAGTTGGTAAGCAGGAGAAGCAGTTGGTACATGGATGGATGGAACAATTTAGCCAAGCTTATACCTCACAGCACTTCATGGCCATTACACATCCACGAGTTGTGCTTACCTTGTCTTAGTTTCTGCCGCCTGGCAGTCTGCTCGCTCATGCAGCCCCACAAAAAAAAATAAATAAATAAAAAAACCTGCCAGGCCCCACAGCCGTCCGTACGCCGCCTGAATGGATTTCCCTATGATTCCGCCTACTTGCACACCCCCACCACCAGTCAACGCTTACGGTGTTTACACAGCCATGTAACGGTTTGGGAGCCGCATCACAGATAAGTAATGACACAATGACGGCACGCGGCGCGAGAGACGCAGACGCTGCTCACTGTCCTCACGGAGGCGACGCTGCACGGCCGCTGGCTCACGGCCATTTCTCAGTCACGGGCCCCTCGGTTTTGTACGATCCGCCAGAAGCCTCAATAATGAAGACGCCAAACATGCCAGTTCAAAGCTCCATTCTCACAACTACTAAAGTCCCTGCAGAAAGCTATAGGTCACGGTAAAAGTGATTAATGGTCAATCTGCTGTATTGCCACCATCACCAACCACTAACTCCCGCCCCAACGTGGCTGTTTACAATGGACGTTTGCAGTCAAGAAATACAAGGTAGAAATACAAGAGGACATTCCTCATGGGGCTGGTGAGGTCAGTGCTAATGACTTCAGCCCTATGCAAAGTCTCCATTAAGGCTGGACCACTCTTTCTGAGATGAAAAGGGGTCAAAAGGATCTCAAATAAGGGCTGTGTTTACAGGAAATTGTTTTGTCATGGTGTTCTCTCTCATTATAGGTCCTGTTTTACCAGATCAATGCTATGCGGACTTAGAGGGTGGTTCAAACCCCCCCCCCCCCCCCCCAAACTGCAGTTAAGTTGAAGTTGCTTAAGACCATCACCATTGTTTCATTATCCGGTTGTTTTGATAAGATAAAACAGCCTTTGATGAACAATTCTAAATTGTTTGCGGGATGTTCCCAAGTATATAGATAGGTGGAGGCTGGAGTCTAAAGGGCATCGAATGCGTGAGTAAATCAGCCTTTCTGATGCTCTCCTCCTGCAAGGAAACCGCCGCAGAAAACAAGCCGCGCGTTCGCCAAAAGAGGAAGCTCTGTACGACGCGCCGAAATGCGAGCGAATGCGCGGTCGCAGGCCAAAGGACACCAGTGAAACCACAGTGCGTGTCAGCAGCGAGGAAACGACGCGGCGGCGATGGCGTCACAGGACAAACACCCAGGAAAACATGCGGCCCACTCCGCTGCCAGGACCGCGATGCTCCACGCCAGGCACGGTGAGGACATGGACTAAATACGCATTTCCTCCTGGAATGCCGTAGCCCCAGTTTTTAAAATCACTGTTGCTATGGCGACACATCTGACACAGGTACATGACTGGACGCATAATATATAAGGAGGTGATGAAGTCATTTTTTTGATGAAGTCATTCTTTCAAAAGGCACCTTAAAACAGGATGATCGCTTATACAGAAGCACGACGCTTCTCTCAGATTCCCCTGTGCATTTCTGCTTTTGTTTTGCTTCTTAATGCACAGGGAGAAAAGCAGAAATGTGAATGGACTGTGTTAAATATACACCGATGGCATATTTTTGCATCAACAAATATGCTTCAAAGCATTTTTTTTCCCCCTAAAAAAAATGACCTCCCCAACTTCTAATTGCCTGACCACAAGGGTAGCAGTTTGTATCTTTGCTGTTATTAGCAGTCAGTTTTATAGTTTAGTGGGCAGCATCACTTTCCACTGAGTTCACTGACTCCTTGTGACAGAACATGCAGACATTAGGTGCATTGTGTTCTCCAGGATGCTCACAGGGCGATAGAGAGATACACAGATATAAAGAGACAGAGAGAGACTGAGTCGTGCCTTTTATTTCAGGCCATCCCAAACAGCAGAGAATTGGTTCATGCCGGAGTACTGTGATGTTTACACGACACAAACTATTAAATGTTCAAAGGAACACAAAAGTCCAGCATCGACAAGACTTAATCAATGTTAATGCCATCAGAAAGAGCGAAGCGCACTCGGAAAAGCACAGACAGAAAGCCACGATGAATGGGCCACACAGCCTTGGGCCTGTACAGCTGAGCCAGCTGAGCCAGCAAACGAGGCACACAGACCACTGGAGCTCTCTACAAGCCGGGACTCTGACCGACTCTGACCGGGTCTGCAGAGAGCAGCACCGAGGGCCATGTCACACAGGACACCCGAGACATGCTCAAACGATCCCCATAACACGAGAAATGCCACGAGCGCCCCAGCACACAGGTCTGAGGCAGAACAGGCACGTTTGATGTGAACTTACATGCACTGCACAGACAAAGGAGGAATTCACACATTCAAGGTCTAATCAAAGAGCCCGCTGTACTAACGACCGCGAGACGGATTCACAATCGGACCCGAAGCCGAGACGTTGGCCTAGCTTCTCTGGCTGCCCTGCATTTTCCACTGTGCAATGCTAACTTACAGACTGGACAGAACCAGTAGTTCTGCATACACCGAGCTACTTCAGCAAGCAAAGAGAGTTTTGATTTTATCAAACTGGCTGTAACTGCAACAGACTATTTTTTGCATTTCATTATGAGGAAGCTGTTTGTGATAAAGAACACAAGAGGAATCATTAACAGCAAAAACTGTTTGAACAGCATATCTGGTCGAATACAAATGCAATCAGAAAGGCGAAGCTAGGGGGGGGGGGCTTGCTCCATGTGTCCTTGAGGGCCAAAGAAACCTCCAGGGGCTGTTTTTTTTTTACGTCTCCGACCGGACAGAGCGGCACCACCGCACTCTTAAGCGAACTTGGGGGCGGGGGGCATGAGTAATGGTGGACCTCGGGGTCGTCAGATTAAGTCACCATTAGCAGCATTTTGCAAGGATGGGGGGGGCGGAGTGCAGGAAACGGACCTTGGACAGATGTGCTTAGCAGTGCTTGCCATGTGAAGGGGGAGGGGGTCCGCCATGGGTGAGTAGAGCCACCGAGAGCTGTAGGCTGCACCCCAACACACAGGGACTCTGCTGTCACTGTCCCCCCTCCCCGCGCAAGTCCCAGCCCGGGGACAATAATGCCATTGTCAAAGCGTTGGCCCTTACTGTCCCTCAGAACAGACAGCAGTACTGTTACCTCATTACCCCCCCCGCACCCCCGACTCTAACCCCCCTCGGTTAACACACACACACACTCACACTCCAACAATCACCGGCTAAAAGCCTACAGCATTGTACCTACACTGACCCTTTTCGTAGCGAAACCACCCAGTTCGGGGGAGATTAAAGCATCCAAAATCTGAAAGGCAGAAACACCTGACCTCATAGCCTGTCACATGCAAGAGACGCTCTACACGTTCCTGCTAATTCATATGAAACCACATCCAGTTGTGCCTCAAGCAAGGATATGATGCTTCTAGTGACAAAAATGATTATCAGACTGCACCCCTAGATTTTTTATGTAATTTTTATGGTGACAGACTACTGCGGTTATTTTTGTACAGCGCTTTAAAAATATAAACAACGCAAAGCATTCTGCAGCAGCATTGAATTAATTATCCTCCGGAAAAAACCTAACCCTCGCCATCCACACCACTTAGGGTGCACAGGCTTAAAACCATTTTAATAATCACAGTACAAATAAACAAGGCCAGCCTTTCCATAGAGTTATATTACCCAGATTCTAAAACCTGCCTGTAGTTCTGACCTTGATGTAAATTTTTTGGGCATTCACGTTAAATACATTTGCATCCATAAATATTTGCTTGATGTAACTTCCTGAGTGAAGCTTCCAAGACAGTTTGCTCTGAGGTACGTACCCCAACCGCCCTGGATGTGAACCAAGCAGTGTCACACTGGAGCACTCGCAGTAACACCCAGTTTGAGCTCCTCTGAAGTTCCACATCTGCTGGCCTCCAAGCCTGGAGAGCCTCCTGCCCATTAAAACCACCCTCCAGTGAAAACCTTTAGAAAACGTCCTATTGACCCAAGCAATAATAAGGACAATTTCATTTGTACCGTTCGTTTTGTCTGGCAGACAACAGCAGTAGCAAATTGCATTTAAAAAGCAAACTTTCTATTTTAGGATTGTAAGCAGAAAGTTTATGCTATTAAAGCACAAGGAATGGTACATCTAACTATATCATAAAGAACGTACAACAGTTCATAATGGTCTGAGTTGGATATTAGGTGGTGGACTGGAATAGAAGAATCATGAAGAAGACGAGGGCTGTTTCTGTCAGGAAACTCTACCATTACAAAGGATGACATCACTTCCACCCTTAAACCAGCCTTTAGAATGTGACCAAATGTAAGACTTGTGTTATTCCCCTAATGTTAAATAGCTTGATGCATCAGGTATGCAGTTGTCTCCTCCATAATTTAATATTAATATGCCATTTGTTCTCCACTGGATTTAAACAAGGCCACCAAGCATGGGTGCAGATTGCCGAATAACTGGAGAAAAATGACAAAGCCCATCTAATTTTGATTGTATACTCATAAACCAATGTACCTGTCCACAACATGGCCCCATAACTTATAGATATCCTCATACACACTCTGTTCCTGAAAGCTGTATTCTTTAAGACTGAGAAGTACAGTTTTTAATAAGTTAAAACAGTAACTATATTAACTACAGGCTTAGTAAATACTTACAAGAGGACGGTGTCTACAAATAGGGTTCGTTGCATATCAAATTAACAATATATCCCAGTTTCATTAGTTAATTATTAAGTCGTGTTGATTATGTTGCTGTCGTCCCCGGCAATACGTTCAGAAGTTCTCAACTTGCCTTTGGCCACTGGCACAACCGGGAGGGAGACTGACAGCCATTTATTTCTGCTAGTCATTCATGCTCATCCGTCTCACTGGCCAGCTGACTATCTTTCTAATACCGTAAACCGAATCCACTGAATACAAAAGACCGTTTACCGTGGGCCACCATATGCTGTTAAAACATGATTTTCATCAATACCATGGACCACTAGCGATATGGATTGTTAAACACCCCAGACTGATTCTCACGTTTGCTGGACACTGAGGCCGTTTAAAGATAAGCAATCCTGTTATCCCATTTCGATGCGCTCTCCCATGTTCCTCCATAAAACATGATTAGACGGATTAAAAACGCGACGGCTGCATTATTTAGTCCTGTTTTCGGTAAATGGGAGAAATTTGCAGTGCACAGATGCAGAAAGCGAAAGCGATCATAGCTGTCGCGGAACGTGGAGATGATAATGATGATGATGGTGATGATGATGATGATGTAGCTTAAAAATACACAGGCATTTCCCTTGCTTTGTTCAGAATAGACCCTTTCTTGTCCCCCTACCATCTCGGCAGAATTACAATTGTAAAGAAATCGCACAAAGGACCAATCAATTATTTAGCATCAAGCGAGAAATAAAGTACAATCGATGATAAATAAATAAAAAGCACTGCTCACCTCAATTCAGAATCCATTCTTGTAGCGGTTCATTGAAACGTGCGAACGAGGATTTCTTTTGTGGATGCGAATGCGACAAAAAAAATCTTTTACAATAAGAGATTACGGGATTTTTAACAGGCGAGCGGAATTGAAGCGCTGTGATCCGGCAGTGGGGGAGCGGCTGAGCCATTCAATTAAAAACCTCTCAGCTGTCAGTCGGCGCGAGCTTCCTCAAGGAGACCTCGAGGCGACGCCCACACGCGGGCGCGAGGCCCGTCGGACCCGCCCCCCGCGCGCCCGCAGTACCGCTTCAAAGGCGAAAACCCGGCAAACCCCGAACCGAACGACCCGCCGCCAGAGCGCCAGTGACACTACACTGCCTGCCTGGCCTGTCCGCCCGCGGCCCGGTGGCTTCTTATGCGGCTCGTTTGTTTTCCATCCTTGCTCTAGATCAC
Organism: Brienomyrus brachyistius; assembly: GCF_023856365.1. Taxonomy (NCBI): domain Eukaryota; kingdom Metazoa; phylum Chordata; class Actinopteri; order Osteoglossiformes; family Mormyridae; genus Brienomyrus; species Brienomyrus brachyistius. Next base: position 10,631,001 of record NC_064537.1, read on the forward strand.
ACAGTATCACGCGAAACAGTTGTTCTCTGATTGACAGGTAGTTAACCAATAAGAAAAATCATCCAACGATTTCTGGAAAATGACAACAAATACCGCGTTCCCTTTTAAAATTTAAGACAAACCTATTTACGTGATAATCTTACCCGCTACATTTATATAATTTAATATAAAAGCAATAAAAAATAGCAATATCATAAAAATGCTGTTTAAATTCTCTTCATCTAACCAGCGTAGATAATGTCGGTCAGCTTTCGCCAATTGGTAAGGTGTGGACGACACATGTTGGCAGCCCACTGTGCTATTCCGTGCAACTGCCTATTGGCCATAAATTATTCTGAATGCTCTCATAACACAAAATTAGTCCTCAGTGTTGTAATGTTTGTGTCTTGTTATTGATACGTGAAAGATGTTTGAGGAAATGTTAGTTTATAAAATAACATAACATTTTGGAATCCAAACTAAGAAACAAAGCAGACAACACATTTTTGAAAACTGTTTTTTTTTGTATTACCAAGCAAGCATTTATAATCTTATCATGATATTAGTAGCAGTATTGCCTGTATTGTATTTGGGAAGAGAATCATTTGCATTTGTTTCTAACAAACAGAATGACATCCTTTCAAAGGTTTTGCTTTAGGTGTGATAATGTGTTGCAACACACAAATGTCATGTCTGGTACAGTTTGCAATCAGCTGTTGTGGTTTCTTTTGTTACCCACAAGTTCTGCAAATACCTATACAGTAGGCTGTACTGTCTGTACCACTGTCCAGGCATCACATGTTAGGAGAGTCTCAACTTTGTGAAGAACTTTGTGAATTTACTTTATTGGTATGATGCAAAGTTTGCAGGACACAAAACAAAACTGAGATGAAAACTGAGGAAGCTCCACGATGAGGTGGCGTGTACCACTTTGTCACCAGTTGGCAGGTATATGTCTGCTTTTTTACCAGGTAAAGGTCAGTGGTGGACAGATCCATGCAGTGCAGATCACCGCTACTGGCAGAAAGGGAGGTGTCAGTATTTACATCTCTTACTTTCCCATAATTTAATAAAAGTGGAAGATGAAATGTATGCGTTTGCCAGGATCTCATCAACCTCGCAATGTCCCAGACATTGTGAACACTTACCTTTCTAATATCTTTATTTTATTTCAGACGAATAATCCAACGAGCTCTGGAAGGGCAAATTGCATTGAAATTGAACCAGATTAAACAGATCCAGCCTTATTTGACTCTCCCTGCCGCCCCCTGGAGGACGGGCTCCCCCTTTGAGTCTGGTCCCTCCCAAGGTTTCTTCCTTCTTGGGAGTTTTTCCTTGCCACTGTCGCCTTTGGCTTGCTCACTGGGGGCTTTGGGCGCGGATGCTGTAAAGCGCTTTGAGACAATGTAATGTTGTGATAATGCGCTATACAAAAATAAATTTGTTGTTGTTGTTGTTGTAAAATCTGGGCTGACATTAAGCATCAGGTGAGCCCTCTGCCAACTGTCAGTGAACATTAAAAAAACTCATAAAAATCATGTGCTACCCCCACATCCTTATTGCCACAGTGCTCGAATACTTTCCTGCTGTTTTAGCACGTGTAACAAATATTGACACATATTACAGTGATGAAGGAAATGAAGCTATAAAACAATGACAAACAGAACCTATCAATACATTCTACAGTGCAGTGTTTTTTAAAAAAAGCATAACATAGAATTAATAAACAACTATTTGAAGAATAAGATTCATCATATAATCTTCCAAATTCTCTAAGTCTCACATCCATCATAACAAACAGTTTATACAGTGATTTCAAATGCATCTGTTTTTTTTAACATGGCAATTATTGTTGAAAGCACATTTCCCCTCCTTGTAGCTAATAATGCTTGTTGCTTATTGCTTGTTGACTTTCCAGGAGACACATTCAGTAACAGGGGGGCCTGGAGCCTGTTTTGGTATCTAGAGGCACGTGGCACTGATCCCAGTCCATCACAGCGCACAGGCACAATGACAAATGATCACACATTGCAAGCAGTTTAGAGACACCGGATTGCCTGACCACATGTTTTTGGGTTGCAGGAGGAAACCCATCCAGACAAGGGTGTAGGGGAGAGTGCAGTCCCCCGAATCTTTTCTTACCATTCAGACATGTAGCCAATTAGAATGTGCTTCAGCATCCGACTGGTGAAATCTAAGGAGGGGGACCAGCCCCCCCGATGAACTCTTTACCACTCAAATACCATTTAGACACAGTCAATACTCATTAAACCAGATGTAACAAATGTCTGTGCTCCCCAACAGTACTTCTTATGCTGTGTTCCACAAATGTTCTCTTCCACGGGGATCAATAAAAGTATCAATCATTATTATTATCATTTTTTTGTATGTGGCAGTGATTTGTGCACAGCACAGGTGTCTTCGAAGCAGGATGAGCTGCAAATTGAGACCTGTCATGAAACACGGTGTGAATGCTTGAGCGCTTTGGGCCAAACAGGGCCTCGGATTTGCCAGATGGTCACGAGGAACTGACTTGGAGGAGATGTCATCCTAAAAGGGAAGCAGAAGTGGACAAGGACACATGGGTCACTGCATGTGCATTCGTCAACATGGCAAGAAGAACTGGCAGAGGGAGCAAAGGATCAAAATACACAGAACGCTTCACACTACATAGACTGAAGGGAATTTTTCAGTAGACCAGTGTTTCCCAATCTGGTCCTCAGGGACCCACAGACAGTCCACATTTTTGCTCCCTCCCAGGTCCCAGTAAGAGCTAGGAGAGAGCAAAAACATGGACAATCTGGCAGGGAGCTTGGAGGGAGCAAAAACATGGATGGTCTGGCAGGGAACTGGGAGGGAGCAAAAACATGGACAGTCTGGCAGGGAACTGGGAGGGAGCAAAAACATGGATGGTCTGGCAGGGAGCTGGGAGGGAGCAAAAACATGGACTGACTGTGGGTCCCTGAGGACCGGATTGGGAAACACTGCAGTAAACTATGGTAGCCAGGTTTCTACAAATAAATTACTATTAACACATATTGTTCAAGGTCAATGAACTGTGTGGCAGTGAGGGTGGGGTGTTATGATTTAGTGGGTTGTTTCGCACCAGTTTACAACAAATATAAGTATGTGCAATAACCAGCTGCCTTGAGTCTTACCAGTGGGTGTTACCTCAACTCCATGGGATCCATTATGGATTTATCTGGTACAAATTAATTTACTTTGCCCCAGGGTGCAGCAAGAGAGTTCCACCAAGCGCTTGAATTTACAGCATTCTGAGTACAAAAAACATTTTTTTGGTTTTCACCAGAAGTTTTCAGGTTCAAAGCTAGGATAGTCTCCAAACCTAGAATGAACTGATACTGTCTGTCCTCTATTCGTTTTACAGCGTAAGAGGGCTTTAGAGGGATACTTGTCAAAGCTGTAGTGTGAGACTTGTATAGTGCTGTAAATACTAGTTTGGGAGAAGATATGTGCGTGTCTGGGAGATGGACGCAGCTGCCGTCTTTGCCTGTAAACGAGTTCACCTGCATAGCAGGTGCCGAGTTTGGAATCTTGGAGCGTAACACAAACACACATATGGTAGCAGTCTGTGGCTCGATGCCAGGTGGCGGTGACCTGGATTTGTGGTATAAAACTTGTGTCAATGACACAATGATGGAAGAGACCCAGCTTGGTGGTTAAGGTTCTGTTTTTACTTTCTGTGTTTTGTGTCTCCCGTCCTGTTGCGTTTTTCACGCCTCCTTGTCCCTTTTACCCTATACGTGCATGATGGAAAACAGACTATGTGAGTACTTGACCAGCACCCTTTATCCGCCATGCATGTTACGTAAAGCCCCCCCCCCCTTTTGGATGCTTTGAGCCCTATGGAGGTGGTCCTGTTGGGGCTTGTTGAGCCTGGGGATCCTTTGAGGTCCTACCTACCTCCTAGTTCCCAGCCAGCACAGGCACACGCAGAGCTACCCGAACCACAAAAATCCAGCCTGTATGATGTGGGCCAATCAGCCACGTAGGTAGGATCTAACTTAGTATCAACAATGGTAAATACCTACAACTATGTCCTTACTCCAGGTATGCATTGACGAGCAATAACTTGAAGGTGTAAGCTCAATGTTAAATTGTGAACCGGTGTTAATAATGCAATATGGTGAATAACTGGGTGAGTGTTGTAGTCCTTTGCTAGGGTGACGATTGTACAAAGTTGTATGTTAATATTATTACATTTCCTGTCAAGTCTCTTTACAGTAATTTACAGGATGTGACTCAGTGGGCTAAGCCTGTGTACCTGTGTCAAAAGGTCACCAGTTCGAACCCCGTCTCGCCACGTTTGCGGGTCCTTCAGCAAGGCCCTTGACCCCCAGCTCCCTGGGCGCCACTACGGGTGGCTGCCCTTTGCAGACAACTTACTCCACAAAGAGCTAGTTGGGGATGCATAAAGACAATTTCCCCACATGAATCAATAAATTTTTATTAATGTTTTTCCCTACTCCTTGATATTTCTTGTTGACAGGAACAACATGCGTTGTGTCCTCATGAAGCCAGATCATGTGTGTAAAGGTTACATCAATAGCCAGATGTGGTACATTCACCTTTCAGGCATCCTGATGTGGGGTTTTGATTAATGACTTTGACAACGGAACAATACACAAGAACTGCAAATGCATAATTATTCCTCAGCAACTGAACGGTAATTTGAAATATCGCAAATGTGTCGTTACATGTTTGAAATGCCGTAAGAGTTATGGGAAAGTAAAAGACGCGGGTGGGGTGTGCTTTAGCCTCACATTGCATGCATGTGCATATGTACTGCAGCGTGCATTTACAGGGGTGTGGAGGGAGGATTTATAGACTTTGCAGTTGGGACCAGACACGCATCATGTGGATTACATCCTGACAACACAGTCAGGTAAGATTACACTAGTGTATTCTTTTGCCTGGAGTTGTGTATCTTAGTATTAGTGACAACACAATTGATATTTGTTGTTAATTAAACTGTCAGCATGTATTACATATTACACTACATGATTTTTGGTTAAACTGTTCTCTGTGAACCTTACATACGTTTGAATATAAAAAGCACTAGGTAGATTCTGGCACTAGTGGGTACATCTTTTTCCACCCTTTTGTCTTTGAACTATAAATCCAGTGCAGGGTCATGCTTGGGGGGGGGGGGGTACTGGAGCCAGTGTGGGGCACAAAGCATGGGTACACCTTGGACGGGCCAGTATCCACTTCTTTATCTGTTAATTTGGGATGATGTGGGTGATGGATCAAAGGCCCAATACTGTTATTATAATGTGCCGTTTCTTTACTGATATTAAACATAACCCAGACTAATTCAGGCCTTAGTTTTGCTTTCTAAATACAGCATGATGGCTGGATGGCAGGAGGCAGCGGCATTGCTCAGCAGTGTCGCCTCCTTGCGGGACCAGCTGGAAAGCTTGTGCTCTGTGGTGATTTTCTGCAGCCTTCAGGCAGCAAAAAGTGACAAACAGGAGCCTCAGGTTGGACTCGTTATGCTTCTCATATGCTGGCCTTTGTTTCCCTCCTCGGTGAGAGTACACCTGACACACACCCCGTCTGTTTCCACTCCTTGCATGACCATCCCTCTAGATTTTAAACTTTATTCATCATAGGTTCGGTACAATGGCAGCAGTGATCCTTATGATTATAAATATTTATTGTTCTGAATAATGGTTCAAGAAAGTCAACCTAAACTTGCAAATCACTAGGTTACAATTGATCTTAGGACATTAATACAAAGGGTGTAATAACAAAAGACCTTTAAGATCTCTTCTATGTTCACGCACAAAGACAGACTGATCTATACTCCCAGTTCAGGCACCCCATCCAGTGGCTACCAGCCATTGCTCAGAAACATCCAGCAGACGCATCCAGTTGTGTGACCTCTTCCTTGTCTGAAGCACACACTGTACTTAGGGCTGTCAGTCAGGTTTGCTTGGGCGCCATCTTCAGGCTGGAGGACAGTAAGAAGCGATCATTCAGAGGATTCTCTGAGCAAGACTGGCCATGAAACAAATCAGGTAAAAGCTGACAGACTTTTTTGTCCTGCGGTAAAGGAGAGATAAAGTATACAGTGGGTTCGCCAATTAAAAAGTAAGTACAGGGTAAGAATGACAGACTGCAATGGAAAGCTGAGCGTGTGAGAGAAATGTGAAGGAGCAGGGAGATGACAAATCTGTTTGCTCACGTTATCTGAACTTCCTAGATGCTGGATTTTGATATGAGCAATATTATTTTCATTATCCTATTTTTTCACATTAACTATCACCGCAGATACAATATGAATTAACCATGCTTTAATCCTGATTATTTGTTTATATACTACGGGAAAACAATGATGAACCAAGAACACAACGCAGTTCCAAACCACCCTAGCGAAGTTGATACAGGCAGCAATGAGTAGATCTAAATTTAATAATTCACTTAGTTATGCCATTTCTGCAAAAGTGCTAAACTTGAATTTTTTATGAGTTCGCTCCAGTTAACTGTTGCTCTTTTACTGTACAGTTCCACAATTATTTGGAAAAAAACACTGACATGTAAATTATAATAATCCCATAGGTTAAAAAAAATGCCTATGTTATTAGCTATGAAACTAGTGCAACTTCAATCTATTGTTGTCAGGCTATAATGGAGAAACTCATGATAGTCACATTTAATGTTATAATGTTAAAATAAATGTTATAATTCAAGGTAAATTCATGCAACATCTCCAGATATATTAAGGCCAGACTGTTGCTTTATGTGCAACCTTTTGCAGTGAACCATTAAATTTGATTCTCAGCTGTGTATCTAGATTGTTATTCTCTGGTTCAATTGTTTCAGATGTTTTTAAAACTCCTTTATGTCCATCAGTCTTTCAATCACCTATGGTGACCTCTGGTGCAGGGGGCCAGAAGTCGATCCCATCGATACATCCGTGGATAGGATTCCAGTCTAGTACAGAGCAATATATGGTACAAGTCTCCGAAATATTCTTCTGATGGTAGATGAAATTCAGTGATATAGAGAATTTCCCTGTGAATAAATACATAGATCGCATAGACCTCACCCTAAATGTGCAAGATTTAACAGAAATCACAAATATTAAAATCAAAGAAACATGCCCTGTTATATAACAATACAGAAACATAGCAAACTCAGCTTTGACGGAATTGTTGGCATTTGTTTTCATCTGCGATTAAAGATTCAAATCACAGACCTCATAGTTTTACAAGTGCAATAATATTTTTACGAGCAACGTCTTTACGCAGCCCAACTTTATATGGTCCTGCTGAACCTGTGAAATATTATGAGAATCATTTGGCTTCAAATTATTTTATTTCCAGAAGCTGATTAAATACGGGATGATTGTTATTATAAACTGCTGAAAAATGTCTGAAGTGCTTCAAAACCTTTGCAGCTGCATAAGTAGAATAATGGATATCAGCGAGAACTCTGCATCTCACAAGACAACGGTTCACATTTTAATTAAGATGAACATGCCCGGTACAAAAAATGCTAGTTCAGTGGGGCACTGAGATCTTCATTTGTGGTTTTTTTTTATTATATTTTAAGCGGTAACCTTACAAAGTATGTATCGCATATGAATATCACATTAATAGTTTACCGTGGGAATACATAGCAGTGTGGACAAAGCTAATAACCAAAAACAGCGTTACATAATTATGTTGACTTGCTTAATGACGCTTATATATAGCTTTCAACTTTAAAAGAAAAAAATGTTTAAACTTAATGAATTCAAGGAACCTGTCATTTTACAACAGAAGCAAGCTTGCGAAAAGAGTGGAAATTAATAAATGTTATGAATTTTGTGTGGGGCAGCATCTAATGTACCGTACAGATCTATGAAATATATTTCTTGTTTTCTCTCTGTTAATAGCTGCATGAAGTAAGATGACCCCGTACCATACTATACTCGGCATTTCATTTATAGGAAAAGCTATGTCGTTAGTTCTACTTCCGAGCGGGTAAGTTAAGGCCCACCTACTATTTCGACGTTGTTTTTTGATTGGCATGTCAAAGAACCATTCACAATAAGGATAATGAAGAGTGGCCTCCACATTAGCCAATGGAAGGAGTAGATATTTCAAGGTGGCAGCCCCGGAAACTAGTATAAACTTGAGGCCTGCCCATGTGGGTTGTAGCATTGTCGGAGCGGATTTGAATCGTCACTGGAAGGTAAGGGCAATCAAATGAAAGATATGTACTAGACTGAAGCAAAGTTACTATTTACTTATAGACTTATTGTAAATGATATAATTATTCGTTATAAAGTGAAGATTTTTATTGTGTCGATTGTGTGCAATTTAGGATATCGTGCGTTTTAAACGGAAAGCGGGGTTTGGCTAATATGCTAAATGCTATGTTCATAGAATGGTTATCCGGGTCTTATTCGATCCAATCCTTAAACCTACAAATTATAGTTTAGTGGTATGTACTTTCCACTGCCAAACGGTTTGAACTACTGCAGTAAAAAATATAGATTTGTGTGATAGATTGTAATATTTAACATTATAATGCGCAGCCGAACTTTGAATTAACTGACGTAGGATCTTTTGTTTGTATGGGTAGGCTAACGCTTACGCCAGCCAGCATGGTCACAAGTGTCACAGCTTGAACCTTAGAGGGTAGTCTATTTTCCATTATTTGGTCAAATCGGCTGTCATATTAACATGGAAGCTGTGGAAGCGTTGTCGAATTTTCTCATAGAATATCCCGGCGGCTGCTAATGTGTGAAGTTGCCTTTTCCGCCAAGACTGGCCGGATTATGGCCTAGTTTCCTTGCCTACCGGTGCCTGGAGTCCGCTTCTCGTGACGATCTAACCGGAATGGCACATCCTTACAAAGCCTTTCCTCGAGGCGATAGGGGTCTTTACAGTTCAGTTCTAATTTTGGCGATTCAATTATTTTAATCTACATTTGTTTCCACCCTAACAGCATAATTTAACTAATGTCATTAGCTATACTGCGTTCTTTTTGCCTGTGCTCAACTAGCACGTATTACTCTATCCTGCCGGGGCATTTTGCTATCAGTAGCCTATTAGACGCTTCATTAAAGCATTAGTAAATTATAATAAAGATGTGCCGGTTTGGGAGTGGAATTCCACGTAAGCCGTCCGACATGTTTACGCACACAATGAATATCTGAATTCGTATCCCTGCCATTCGTGACTCAACCATTGTGTGTTTTTATAGTGCTGACATTTGAAATATTATGGCATGTTTACATTTGCTGGTTTAAAGAAGCAAGTAGGCGTTTACAGTGCTTAATGTACCGATGTGCAACTAATTCTTCCGATAATTATATGCCATGTGAGGGAGAAGTTGATTGATGACAGCGTTGTCCCCAATAGCATGGCCGAGAACGATGTTGACAACGAGCTGTTGGACTATGAGGAGGACGAGGAGCCGCAGGCAGCCCCGGAGAGCGCAGCCCCAGCAGGGAAGAAGGAGGTGAAAGGCTCCTACGTCTCCATCCACAGCTCTGGCTTCCGAGACTTCCTGCTTAAGCCTGAGCTGCTGCGTGCCATCGTGGACTGTGGCTTTGAGCATCCATCTGAAGGTATTGCTCCTGTAGCTCGACAAGTACAGCGTTGTGCTAACAAAGAAAGAACGTGGTTTCCGATCCCAGAGAGAGCATAAAAAACCCGTAACCCATCCCTCTACTGTAAAGTTTGTTAGGAAAAAAAATGTCAGACAAAATGGAAAGGTGGGAGGCATGAGGATGGGGTGCAGGGTGCTTGTTATACAGGTTTCAGTGTCTGCTGCCCTTTCCCTGGCTCTGACTAGGTGTGGGGGGCGTGGTCCCTTGCTAAATGAAGCAGCCTCCTAACCCTTGTGCGCGGATTAATTTTTCAGTTCAGCATGAGTGCATCCCTCAGGCCATCCTGGGCATGGACATCCTGTGCCAGGCCAAGTCTGGTATGGGCAAGACGGCCGTGTTTGTACTCGCCACCCTGCAGCAGATTGAGCCTGTGGATGGCCAGGTGAGTGTTTGTCGCTCAGTGTTGGTGAAACGTCTGTGTTGCATGGTAGCCATGTGGAGAGTGTACCGTGTGATGACTGATTATTGGTTTCTTGTATTTCCTGCTGGCCTTGTGATTCTCTCACCCTAGCCACCCGGGCGTGTTAAATAGCAGCTCTTTGTATGCGGTCAGAACCACCTGTTGGAACCAGGGGAGGCAGGCGTAGTTAGGGGAACGGTCACGGCAAAATGAATGTAGTCTTTGTGAGACCTGGTTCTCCAGATTTATGATGTACTGGCCCGATGTGTGATGATGTGAGGGCCTTTGGATGAATGGCGTGTGTTTAGGTCCATCGATCTGGAGCGTGTGGCTTAAGGCTGCCTTATACTTCTGGGTGGATTGTACGTTGACGCCTGTAGTGGTGTGTGTGTGTGTGTGTGTGTGTGTGTGTGTGTGTGGCTACAATGTAGGGTACGTGGCTACCTGCGGCATAGTCTGCAGAACAATAAATCGGTCTTCATGGTCTACTTGTGGTCTGTAAAGTACGCATGTTGTGATATGAGGAGAAAAGTCATGGTTTGTCCTATGGGAGAGCAGGGTTTTGGAAAATGTATGTATTGATCCTTGTCAGTACATTGCTGTTTCTCCTCATTACTTCATTTGACCAGTGAATGCATTAAAATGTCTTAAGTTCCATAATTATAGTTGGAATAGTTTCACCCGACAGACGAGTCTTTGGGGACGTGCACCTGAGGGTGGTCCAAAAATTAAGCTCACCAAACATGACCGTGGTATCTCTTGTCCTGTCTCTGGGCACCGTTAACCGTGCCGACTTATAAGCCTTTTGGTGAACCTTTAGAGGTCACTGAAAGATCGATAATTTAATGCACAAAATGAAAATACAGAATTTTAAAATGAATTTTCCACCAAGCTTTGAATTGTGAACAAAGGCACATGGAAAGAAGTTGCAATGCATACTTGCTTATTTACAGCTGAAAATAGGCCTGTTGGCTTTGCGTATGCGTCATAAAGCTTCATCAGTATGTGAATTACCGGAGTCTATTCGCTGATGTGGTATTCTTGCATAAGAATTGTCCAACTGGAAATCTGGCATGGCCAGTTGAGCTGCCTCTTTCGAAGCAGGTTTTTTATCAGTGTGGAAATTCATCGAAGAATGTCGCCATTGGTCTGTTTGCCTAATCAGTTGTGGGGTTATTTGGGTTCTTCGGTCTTGTTTAGATGTGATCTCCCTTCCTAAACATCTCCATGTGATTTGTGACCTCATGGCTTCCCGCAGGTCTCTGTGCTGGTGATGTGCCACACGCGAGAGCTGGCCTTCCAGATCAGCAAGGAGTACGAGCGCTTCTCCAAGTACATGCCCACGGTCAAGGTGGCTGTGTTTTTCGGTGGGTTGTCTATCAAAAAGGATGAGGATGTCCTAAAGAAGAACTGCCCCCATATCGTGGTGGGCACCCCTGGCCGCATCCTCGCCCTCATCCGAAACAAGACCCTCAACCTCAAGAACGTCAAGCACTTTGTCCTGGATGAGTGTGACAAGATGCTGGAGCAGCTGGGTACGTTTGTCCTCCTTTGCGATGGAGTGAAGTGTTCTCAGTAGCTCCGGTGATCCGTTTCTGTGCCATGGGGCCTCATTGTAATCCCTTACCACCCCCTCAGATATGAGGCGTGATGTTCAGGACATCTTCAGGCTGACGCCCCACGAGAAACAGTGCATGATGTTCAGCGCCACCCTCAGCAAGGAGATCCGACCAGTCTGCCGCAAGTTTATGCAGGATGTAAGTGTTTTGATTTCACCCGATGTGGTAACTTTCTTCTGAGCAGGTCATGTTATCGGTAACACGCTTGATGTCAAAGTGGACGAGTTTTGGTGTAGTGGCTGTGCATCTCTTGGTCTTGTAAATAATGCTTGACTCGTCTTCCCTAAGCCCATGGAGGTGTTTGTGGACGATGAGACCAAGCTGACCCTCCACGGTCTACAGCAGTACTATTGCAAGCTGAAGGACAGCGAGAAGAACCGCAAGCTCTTTGACCTGCTTGACGTGCTGGAGTTCAATCAGGTACCCGAGTGATCTGCCCTGTGGTTGGCTGTTTGGGTGGTGGTGTGACACGAATGTCACAGATGGGCTAAATAGCGTGCTCTAGGCACCATCCCCAGTGTAGCATGTTTACGTGGTGGGTTTTAATATGCTGTAATTGGTGGGGGTGCAATTCTGTGTCTATTTCTGTGACTGCTGTATTTAGTCGTCTTTATAAATAGCGCAGTTAGTATAATTGGTAGTTAAGGGTGGGGAATGAGCTGGCTTCTAGAACTGGCCTAAAATCCCCGTTCTGATGAAATGAGAAGTATTCATGCTGGGTGTGAGCCAAGGTAGCTTGCTGTCTTCGTTTGTAATTTGTGGGGCAGGATGCTGTGTTGGCACACTGTGTTGCCTGTGGTCAGATCATCCTTCACCATGGTGTTAAACAAACATGGCAGGCATGTGGAGGTGCGCCGAGCTCCCACTGTGAGAACTTCTGCTCCTGAATGAGTTGGACAGGAGATTTGATGTGCAGTCCAAGGTGTTACACAGTCCTGGTATGGTGTCATTAAGGAAGTGGTTTCACTTGTCTGTAGGGGCGACGCCAATAGATGGGTATCCAGTGACTCCCAGTCAGTCATTGTCATAAAGCAGGCATCCTTGGGAACCATTCGTCGCTGTTTTGATATCTCTGCCGCATCCTTGAATTGATAGACATTCCATTAGAATATTACTCTGATTTCCTGAAGGGAGGTTTCGGGAGCTTGCGTAAGATTTGCCTGGATGTCTTTTTAATAGCATGGATTGAATAAATTGTTGGCAGAACCAAGAAGCTAGTGTTGGGTGTAGCTTTAACTACTACTTAGTGTTGCCCACAAACTATTCAGCTTGGCTGACGTCAGCGCGGCACTCAGTAATGGCGGCCGCTGTTCCCCAGGTGGTGATCTTTGTGAAGTCGGTGCAGCGGTGCGTGGCGCTGTCCCAGCTGCTGGTGGAGCAGAACTTCCCCGCCATCGCGATCCACAGGGGCATGGCCCAGGAGGAGAGGTGAGTTGGCGCTGTGTTCAGGACGGCTGTTCCCCTGCTGGAGTGAACGTCAGGCTCCAAGAATGTGTTGACCTTAAGCGTTTCGCAGATGTGGAACGTAACGTTCTGCTTGTTTCTACCCTTTTTGAAAAGGTTATCCCGATACCAGCAGTTCAAGGACTTTCAGAGGCGGATCCTGGTGGCGACCAATTTGTTTGGTAGAGGGATGGACATCGAACGAGTCAACATCGTCTTCAACTATGACATGCCTGAGGACTCTGACACCTACTTGCACAGGGTGAGATGGTCACAGACACCCTGATCTGCATGTGTCTCTTGTGACGACCGTGTACAGCGATTTTGACCAGGTATATCTCCTCCACCAAATAGGTAGCCCGTGCTGGCAGGTTCGGGACGAAGGGCCTGGCTGTGACCTTCGTCTCTGACGAGAATGACGCCAAGACCCTTAATGAAGTGCAGGATCGATTTGAGGTCAACGTGGCAGAATTGCCAGAAGAGATCGACATCTCTACCTACAGTAAGACGGGCTAAATATTCGTTTCCAGTCTAAATTCCACAGTTTCTATGGGGGCTGTAGGTTAGCCCCCGTTGGAACCAAACTGAAACACTGGGCTTGTTGTGCTTCATTCTTAAGTTCAGTTTTAATCCTTATGAATAAGTCAGGCTGCCAGTTTCTCCCGATGCTTTTGTATGATGGAGTTGCATGGATGCGTATATTCACTGGTTGTGGATCAGATTTGATGGTTCAGCAACCCTAATACAGCGTCTCTTTCTGTTTCTCCTTGCAGTTGAACAGTCCAGATAAATTCTCCGGATCAGCGGAGTTCCTTCCCCCCCACCCTACTTTTTATTTTGTGTTTCGTTTTAATATGGAGGGTAGGTGGTGGTGTTGAAGGTGCTAAACCTTTATTTTAATGCCCCCCCCCCCCCCAAACTCCTGATCATTACTCTGGCAAATGTAACTTGTTTATTGTATTGCTGGGGGTGTCCAGCTTTTAATTTTCTTTAATTGTGGTTTTTTTTTGTTTTGTTTTTTGGTTAAAGAAATTAAAACTTTTTATACAATGTCAGTATTTGTTGCATGAGCTTCTTCACACGAGGGGGGAGGGGGGGCCCGTGTATTAACGTCACGGTTTTAATTTGCTCCCCAGCTGATGTGTGGTGACTATGCTTTGGGTTCTTATGGGACTTTCCAATATTCTGAGTTGAATGGTAAGAAATGCGCCCTTAAGTCCACAGTGAATAGTGAAGGTCAGGTTGTGCGTTCGGTGTCAGCCCTGGACAGGAGATGACTTGAGTAAAATGAGGTGCTGGGAAAGCTTGTCCGAACTAGTGGAATTTTCACTTGAAATGGGAGTTGGCACAGGCTGTCGGCAGAGGGTATTGAGGTACCTTCGGCTGGGTTTTCCCTTGGGACCAGAGCCCAGTTCTGTCAGTGTGAATTATGGCATGGGTTGGGGGGGGGGGGTTAGGGTGACATTTGACACCCTCTCATACCCCTGCTTAAATCTGAGTATGATTTCTGTACCTAAACTTCTGCTGAGAAGAGGCACCATTTTCTTTGTAAATCTTCTGATGTGCATTACTGTGGCAGATGTGATGCTGGGCTCATTGTGGACAGTGGCCCTGACACCGAACACACCGAATAAGGGTTTAACCAGCTTGTATATGAATGGGTGGCATTCGAGAGCTTTTCAGGAAGGTAATTTTAAACTCCATGCTATATTGATGGACTTACAAAAAACATTGAACAATCAGTTTGAGCGGTTTTTAATTTATGCAGTGTGGCCTGTGATCGGCTACAAAATGGTTGAAGTACAGATGGGGGAATTGCATCTAATTGCATGTAGTTTTAAATGATCTACAGAGAGGCTAACAAAGCTTAGCTGCCCAAAAGGTTGCAGGGACGCACATAATTGCACATGGATTGCATATTAGTGCAAAGGTCGTATTGCGCAGATGGCTGCCGCCTGCGATGGAGACGGTATAAACACGGAAAAACATTTGTCA
This sequence comes from Brienomyrus brachyistius, assembly GCF_023856365.1. NCBI lineage: Eukaryota > Metazoa > Chordata > Actinopteri > Osteoglossiformes > Mormyridae > Brienomyrus > Brienomyrus brachyistius. The sequence continues at coordinate 10,646,068 of NC_064537.1, forward strand.
GATGCCAGTTAAATGTGCTAGAAAGTGCTTCCGAACGAAGCAATTTTTGCTGCATAAAGTAGCAATTTTTTCCCCCTAAAGCTTTTAAAGATCAATAAAATTATAAGACACCAAAAATCAATGCCCAAAACATGAAATTTTAAACTTCCAGGTGGAAAAATGCAGCCATTTAAAAGAATAATGTATGTGAAACTGTTAAAAACAGGTGCCCCCGAATAAAGCCAAACACTGATCAGGAGCAATCCCTCACAGTCTATTCCATGTACATCTGGATGTTCTACATCCAGAGAATCCAGGTCTGGACCCTACACCCCTCCCCTCATTACACAATAATACCAAGAATGGTCCGACCCACCCAGCAGTATCAAGCTATGCCCCTCCCTCCCCAGTTTGGCTTGGCTTTTATAGCTCAGTGGAATCTTGGCTCTCCCAGAACAGAAATTATTGAGGCCTGGCGCCTTGGCCGAGGGGTAACGATCCAAGCATCCAAGTTTGGCTTTGAGCTCACTGCCCCGTAATTGGTAAACGTTTCTCAGCTTGTATCCAGCAGGCCAAAGGCTGTGGGCATACCATATGGAGACCAATGTAACACTAGAGATTCACATACCATCAGGCCTGATTCCTGTCCTGGGTACCAGCAATGGTTTCTCTCCAAAACCAACAAACTCTGTCTGGATGTGCTCTGTCATCCAACTTTTCTGCTCGGCAGAGCTTGATTTCAAGTTGATGCGAAACGTAAATAGTGCAAGAATAAACATTTCAGTCAGTGAGTGGCAGCGTTTCCCTCAATTTTTCTGATTTTTCAGCCCGTTCAGGCTTGTCAGTTTGTGCTTTCAATCAGCGTTTTCCCTAGTCTATTAACAGTGGAAGGCCCTAATGCCCAGGTCAGTCTTCAGTTCACCTCATTCATACAGATCAAGTTCAGCCATGTGAGCTGTTGTCAACCTTACGGACTCCCAGAAAATGTTCCAGGTCATGTCTAATCAACGTTTGGACCAAGATGGTCCTCAGATCTGACAATCAATACATCTGCTAATCCAGTTGACTTTGGGATGATCACAACGAGCCGGTTTTGTCCAGGCGCGACAAAAGGGTCTTATCCGTCTCTTCCGTCGAATGAGTTGCCATTTCCACAAACGATTCATGGCGGACCTACGGAAATGTTTTCTACAACGAAGTCAACCGTCTCAGTCGTGAGATGGTTCTAAGGGGGGAGGGACCACCACACCTGGCCCCCATTCTGCAGAAACGGTCCGACTATACCTACTCTAGCCTGTGGGTGGCGCTAGTCGGTGAAGTTGTGCATGTCCCCTTGCAGCCAGTGCCGTGGCACCATGGCGGCCTCGTTCAGCGGCTCGCACGGCACGCCGCACTTGCAGGAGCGCACGAACATGACCGCCTTCTGGAAGCGCTCGCCGTCGGGGCACACAAAGAGAACGGCGGCGGTGCGTGAGCGCCGTGGGGTGCAGCAGTGGCCATCCGCGCACGTGCCACAGTAGTTGGGTTGGTAGAGACGGGCACTACGGCAACCGGCGTACGACAGACGCAGCGGCTCCGGCGGTTTGTGTGTGCGGGAACACTTCCTCCCTTTCTGCAAATAGAGGAGGAGGAGGAAGAAAGGGGGGAAAGGTCATTCAGGCACCGAGAGAGAGAGAGAGAGAGAGAGAGAGAACGCTCAGGGTGCAAACACAGTTATAATGCTCTTAGCCGGTTAGCCTGACTGTACCAAAAAGGGCGACAGATTTACCCGGCATTGCAGCAGCATAGCCACGTATACTAGTGTCCACTAGTGATGCGCCAAGACAAGCTGATGGCATTTTAGTGCTACAACAAAATCCTGCTAGAACCGTGCCCTAGCCGAGGTTAAACGGTCCAGTGGCCTAACGGGAATTTAAGGGCATGAGGGGCCTATTTTTAAAAAAGGGTCAGACATTTCAGAAGTAAGTTAGTCTCGGATGCTTCCTGTCAGACGACCTGAACTGAGAAAAGCGACCGTCCGAGTGGGGGGAGGGAAACAGGTGTACGAATAAGAATCTGATACTAGTATCTCACCACTGTGCACCTGTCACACAGCACACGCATTGAACTTGCACCGAGAATGGACGATCCCATAATCCTCTGGGGCTTGATACCCCCTATCCAACCCGTGCAGGCGTGTCTGAGGTGCGAGAAGGAAAGGGTCCATGTCTTACAAACCTTTAGGGGTCCCGGCACGGAGCCGCAGGGCCGGATGGTGCACAGGCGTGTCTCCTTCACTAGTTTGCACTTCCTGTTGTCGTTGGTGACACGCGAGGACACGCCCATCCCACAGCTACGGGAACATGGGGACCACTCTGTGGTTTGAATGATGCACTCCCTCACTACCTGCATCCACGCTGGGGGGGGCATGTCAGTGAGGAAACAAGGTTTATGGATGTTGTTTAGTGACCTGAGGCAACATTTCATAATTCAAACTGAAGAACCTGATTTATTAGCGGAACTGAGCGAGAGCATCTCTTACCAGCCAGGTGTTTCTGCTCCTGTTTCTTGTCCCATTTCTTTCCTGTCGCCAACAGCTCGTTCTCGGCGCTGTTTTCTGGCTTGTATGGGTGCCGGTGCGTCGAGGACTGGTCTGGCTTCCCCTTGTGGCAGTCCAGCCTGGGGCAACACTGGCCTGGCACTCTGATGAGGCGTGGGGCGGGGCAGGAGGGCGTGGCAAAGAGCAGGTGGGCGGGGCAGAGCGGGGCACAACCCACCGCCCCATCCACACAAGTGCACTGGTGCTGGCAGCCGGCGTGGAAACTCTCCCCGCTCTGGTATATCCTACCGCTGTACTCGCACGTGCGGCCCTCCTGCTTTGCTGCAGGGGGACAACAGGGGGCGCCAGTGAGAGGCGTACCCAACAGCTAGACTCCTCTCTCACCCCTCTCCCCAGAGCCCTACTCCACCCTCACATTCCCCTCGTACCCCTGCAGATGCCTCGGTCGTGGGTGACGTCGTTCCCGTAGTTACACTCCAGACCCTTGTGGTGGTCGCACGGCTGCGTGGGGTGGCAATCCTCATTCAGCTGCGCAGCACACACCTTACAGCAGCCGCAGCCATCCGGCACTGCGCTCACGCCCGGGGGGCAAACGGGGGCCCCTGCAGGACAGTCACATACTGCGGGACAGTCTGCGTAGACCTTCGTGGTCAAGGGGCACAAGCAATACATCCACAAGTCAATGAACATAAAATAAATCGTAATGGTATGCTTAAAGTTAAAGATGACTATAATGCAAGTGATTTTTAACGGAGCCCTTCAAAATGGCATTGCCCTGGAGCACACAGAACCATCAAATAGTGTTTGTGTAATTTGGGAGTCCGACATCTGCTCATCACACCTCATCGAATGAAATCATACAAACAGAGTTCAATCAGATTCAACAACTTTCTCACGGTGTGGAGAAACATTATCCTGTTACTGAACTTCAGCTAATTTCACTTCCCTGTGTTGGAAACACCACCCTCTCAGCATGCAGTCCAAACATACACCTTATATGTTTAGGAAAAAAAATGTGTACACACACAAACACAGCGATTAAACTCTACCCTTTACAACTAAAATACCCATGGGGTTTATGATGGATCACCTATCACATATATTAAACCCTCCTGATCATTCGCGGAACATAAAAAATAGCCAAAATGTGCAGCTGATGACCTGAATGGTGCCTGTTGACCATGTGGGAGGCGAGCCAAAGAGAACACCCATGACCTTCCATCAAACAACAATTTCGCCACAAATGCGTAAACATAAATGGGTAGCAGTCGGGCCACTGCAAAATGTCACATGGCACAATTACGGCCATCTGCGAGCCGTCGGTCGCGTCCCACCCTTCGCCATCTTGCGATCAAACAGCACCGCATCTGGGCTTGTCGCTGTCGCACACGACCGCCACCACATCATACCCACGTCACTGCATCAGCGCACACTGGCGTCTTGGGCCATATTATATCAACGAGGAGTAAATCCATACTCTCAGATCCAGTTGTCGGATTCTCATTCCTTAACGCATCCTGATAATTTATTTGATCAGAATGGCATCAAAGGTATGAATTCACAGCTAAATATTTTTGGTCGGAAGACCGGCGACGATAAGTAAATTGTGGGGCATTCTAATACAATTACACACGACTACAGACACTAATTTGGCGGCGACATTTTACAACAAGTTGCAAAAAAACTACACCGAGGGCATTGAAACTCCATCATCTCCTAACCAATCGCCATCAGCGAGCACTTAATAAACAGCACAGGAATATATAAAGGCAGTTAAATTACCTAATGAAACTCAATCATACATCTTACCTCATTTTACCTCCGTTTTAAATTAGAAAGTATGTAGATAACTTCACATACAGTAAATGCTATGGATGATCCACATGCGTATTTAGTTTGACGTCTCGTCGAGCAGTAGACAGCAGCACGTGAGCTCAAATGTCGCCAAATTGTTTACATAATCTGAGTCGCGACAGAAACAATTACATATGTACAACTTACCAAACTGACAGTCCCCACTGCAGAAACAACGAAGTAAAAAAAGTTCTTCATCCTGTGTGGTGATGTCTATAAAAATAGATTTGACGAGTGTCTGCGTTCTAGCTAATTTCTAACTATTTTTATGACTTATAGATGTGCAGTCAGTTAAGCCGTCCGCTATTAAATCTAAAGAATTACATAAGAAATAGATATATCGTGAAAACGTTACGACGATTTTTTTACTTCGTCTATTGATACTTTGCTGTCCTTTGCTCCGTGCACCAAAAAGTAACTAACATGCGACCATTCAACAATTATTTTGCTACGTCTATTTATACTTCCCTCGTGCTGTTCATTGCAGCCCCGCCTCCTGCAAAGCGTTCAGCCAATAAACATACGGGCAGCTAGCCAAGAAATTCCGAAGGGTTGGGGAGGGACGGGGCTAAGATTGGTGCAAGTTAACCTGGACTGCGAATGGTGATTAACTATGAATGCAGTCATTCATAAAATCTAGAATTACTACATTCCGAAAATCCAATCTTTGGTGTTTATTTATTTATGTTTGAACATAAATATTGTCCCTTCTTTAAAGGCGGCCCGACACGCATTCCTTTTTTTAACTGCCTCTCTATGAAGACCAATATAAATATACTCAGCTGGCTTGTGTGTGCCACATCAATACAGGTACTGCCGGGAAAAAAAACTATCGAATATTCTCATTTCTTAATGAAAATGCTGGAAGGGAAACAAATTAAATATTTGTAGAGAGAGCTGGTTGGCAGTACAGAATGCTTGTTCAAGAATTTTATAACCATCACTTTCGTATTTTAATCAATATCTTATTCTGTTCTGTCTCTTCGTACCTGTTTACTCCTTGCTTTTATTTCCATAAGAGATGCTTTTCCTTCTCTGTTACACTTTTATTCATGTCATTTAGCTCCCATAATACCTACTCTTGTCTCCATCCTCTTCCTAATCCTGTTTGACTTCAACTTCGATCCTTTGACTACCCCCCCTCCCTTTCTCTCTCCCCACCATTTCCTGTGTCCACCACACCTCTCCTGGACAGACCTCCATTGATGGAGGAATGCGCGGAATGAGCAGTGAGGGTGTAGGTGAGAACAGCTTCAGCTGCCAGTACACACACACTCACAAGATATACTGTCCAACTGAACACTTTCCCACACACTGATACTCATTGTCTGACATCCAGAACGAGCTTGATTGCCCGAAGCAGGCTTTCTTTGATACACTGATGCAATTCGAGTCCACTGCACACATTTTAACATACGCAGGTACGCGCAAATTCACCCTCCGTATTTTCCGTATGATAGCTTTTCTTTGATATTGTTTTATGCGAAGCACTCTGAATGGCGCGTGTGTTTGAAGATGTGCTATACTGTATAAATAAACTCGCATTGCCTTTCCCAACACAAATTCTTGATTTAAATGAATGCCGAATTATTGTTTTAAGATTGCGATGTTTTTCATTCAAATAAGGTGCATATTTGTAGTAAATACAAAGTGTTTAAATTCTAGCACGGTGTAAAATCTTGCACCGGTAAGTGTATTTAGTGCTAATTTTGCGATCAGAAAGTCTTACCCATACCCCCACCCACCTACACCAACAGGGACTTTGACCTGAGTTGCTTTGGAATGTCAAATTGGTAAAATATTTATGTAATGAAACCATGGGAATTATTTTGAGATGGAAAATCTAAGAGTACATTTATATACAGGCCTACAAATACAGTACATACGCATACATCTGTGCAGCGAAATATGCATCCGTTTGTCACACGGCGGTTTCAGTAAGCTTGCGGTAGTTTATTAAAGAAAGTTGCTTCACAGCTGGATCCGATCCCCGTTAGTTAGAACCAGCAACTCAAACAGACATATGCAGACACCCAAAAACACCCGCAAATGATCATATACACACCCCGGAGGCTTAAGTGCCCCGCCACTCCCCAACCCCGATTTCACGTACATTTCAAGCAAACATCAACTCGCAATTATCCACGTCGCTGCAGTTTATTTTTGGCATTTTATCCACTTCAAAGATCACCATTTCCAGAGTTACTCCGATATAAACAGCAAACAGCGAGTGGAGGAAATAACTGGCGGGAGAATGTGGGCAGAGGCTGCAGATTACAAGAGAGGCTTTCTAGAGAAAACCTTTGGAGATGGTGAGAAATGGTAGGAGCCGGTAAGAGTTAACGCAAGTAAAGAGGGACGCATATGTGTCATCTGTCTCAGTGCTGTTACAGAGAGAGTGAAAGAAAGACCTGTGTATTTGTCTTAAGAGAATTGTTGCCTATACCGGACTCGGCAAGAACCCCGCCCCCTCCCCATCTGACAGTTTTCCTGCCAGGCTGACTACTGTCTTTATACATAACAGGTCACACGCCACAGAATGGGAGTAGTTTATCGCTGCTGGAGGTAAGGAGAAAACGATAACAACAGAAATGTAGGAGTAGGAGTAAGTGGCTAAATAGATGTAAGTGGTTGTCACGATTACTCGATTAAACTCAATTACTCGATTATTAAAAAGCATCGATTAAAATTTTCCTAATGATCACTAGGGAATATATCGGAAGGGAGACGGTGCATATCGGATGAGGATCCAAGTAAACAGCGAAAGCATAATTTTCGTAGAAGCACTTAACATTAAAAGTGAATGAATGTCAATATTACAAAGCAGAATTTGTAATGCAGAACTTAAATATCATCACAGAACGACTGCAACGCAAATACAAGTTTAAACAAGACACCCAATAATGCGAGGTTAGCCATAGATATACCATATGGACAAAAATATTGGGACACCTGGCCAATACACCCACAAGACCTTTTATGACATCACATTCTAAATCCATCCATCCATCCATTCATTATCTGCCACTTATCTGGAGCCAGGTTGTGACGGCAGTAGTCTAATCAGGGATGCCCAGACCTCCCTCTCACCAGCCACCTCCTCCAGCTCCATTGGGGGAATACTAACTCAGTCCCAGGCCAGCCGAGAGATATAAACTCCCCGGCATGTCCTGGGTCTGCCCCAGGTCCTCCTCCTGGCTGAACTTGCCCGAAACACCTCCCTAGGCAGCCATCCAGGAAGCATTCTAGATTGATGCCGGAACCACTTCAACTGACTGCTTTTGATGCAGAAGAGCAGCGGCTCTACTTTGAGCCCCTCCCGAATGTCCAAGCTCCTCACCCTATCTCTAAGGCTGAACTCAGACACCCATCCTTCGGAGGAAATTCATTTTCGCTGCTTGTATCCGCAATCTTAGTCTTTTGGTCTCTACCCAGAGCTCATGACCATAGGTGAGGGTAGGAACGTAGATTGACTGGTAAATCAAAAGCTTCGACCTTCCAGTTCAGCTCCCTCTTTACCACGACAGAATGGTTTAGTGTCTGCATTTCTGTCGACACTGCACCGGTCTACCTGTCCATCTCCTTCTCCTTTCTTCCCTCACTTGTGAACAGATTCTAAATCCATCCATCCATTTCCCAAGGCACTTATTCTTCTGGGCTGTGGGGGGCCCGGAGCCTATCCCGGAAGCTATGGGCGTGAGGCAGGGAATCCAGGACGGGGGGGGGGGGGCATTCCATCGCAGGGCACACTCACACACACCATTAACTTACACGTGCACTCCTACGGGCAATTTAGAAACTCCAATTAGCCTCAGCATGCTTTTGGACTGTGGGGGAAACCAGAGTACCCAGAGGAAACCCTACAACGACATGGGGAGAACATGCAAACTCCACACACTTGAACCCGGGTCCCAGAGGTGTGAGGCAACAGTGCTAACCACTGCACCACCATGCCGCCCAGATTCTAAATCCATAGCATCAATATGTAGATGGTCCCTAGATGGTCCCTCCAGTACTGACTTTCCCAAACACAGAGGTACATTTGCAGGTGAGGAACTGATGTTGTGCATGAAGGCCTTGCCTCGGAGAGCGCATGCAGAGTTCATGCAAAAGCAGTGGCACTAAACTTTAGAGTGTGTTTTTTTTTTAACAAATACTAGATAATGCTGAAAAGGAACCATCATTAAAATTGCAACACTTTAAGTTTGGTTCCATATGACTGAGTAAAAATGTTATTGATGGTTTGAACGCAGTTCAATAGCCCAGCTAATTGCATGTGCTTGAAATGCCATGTCAATATTAACATTGCGCATCTTGCAAGTCTGTTAAGGTGGTTCAGTGGTGCAGTGGGTATTTGTGTTTGTGGAGTTTGCACGTTCTGCGTGTGTGTGCATGTGTGTGTGTGTGTGTGTGTGTGTGTGCTTTTTCAGTGGGTCCTCGGGTTTCCCTCTACTGTCCAAAAAAAAAGCAACTTCAGTAAATTGGAGTGCCTGAATTTTCCGTATGTGTGACTGAGTGCGCACCAGTTACAATGTATATATTACATATTATATTATAAATGATTATTAAATTAATTGTTGGATTGATTGGTAGCTTATTTGATTATTGATATAATTGATAATGACAGCCCTACAAATGTCAGAAGGGATTTATGACAAAATGTTGAATTGTGAAGTTTTTACCCCCTGAACTTTACAGTAGAATTTCATGAAAACATTTCAGTTTTGGTCGCTACGCAGAGCTCATGACCATAGGTGAAGGTAGGTAAAATGAAATTCCTCCACAGGTCTTGCATCTCCCTTAAGCTCTGCCATGACTGTACCTACTGAAGCAGTGAGCATTAAGGGGCAGCTCCGCCCCCATCTGTCTCATGTTATTGATTATTGATTACTTGCTACCCTTTAACCCACCTGTTAATAATTCCGTGTTTTTTGCACAGATGATTATGCATGCTGACTCCTACCTTCAGATTGGTCACTGGGTCATTTGGTAATTTAATGAAATGTTTTTGAACGAACCCAGATAACATAACAGGAGAAAGTCGGGACATTGTTTTTTTTGAAGCAGGATCTAACCTGTTTCTGTTGCTTAATGTATGCTACTTGATGCCAGGAATATTGTTTTGCCAGGGGCCGTGGCAATCTGTCCATAGTAATAGACTGTAAGAGTTGATTTGCACATATATTTGGTTTTGGAGATCACTTTGGGCCCTTTGAGGTGGATTGCAATTATTATACTTTGATTGGCTTTTTGGGAAACACCCAAGATTTTAATGAAGCATTATTAATGATTTGGCATAGTACTTAAAAAACTGGAATAAAAAAACACAAGAAGGAGAAGTAGAGACAGAAATGCTAAGTGGTTAAGCATTTTTTTGTTTAATGGTGTGAAAAACGGTCCCCACAAATGAAAACAACAGGTTTTTATTACATGGTGGGGGACATTTTGTCCCCAAAGTGTAATATAAGCATAATCCACACACACACACACACACACACACACACACACACACAGATATTGCAGATACTATTAAATTCATGAAGTGTCTCTCCGCAATCTAGCATACCTACAAAACTGGTACAGTAAAACCTTGGATTGCGAGTAACTTGGCTTGTGAGTGTTTTGCAAGACGAGCAAAATTTAAAAATAAATTTTAACCTGATAAACGAGTATTATGTATATGCTTTGTCTGCTGAGCATCATGTGATCACGACTGAGCCAATGGTTCTTCTCTCTCTCTTTTGCCGCGGGATTGTTTCCCATGCTCAGTCCCAATTGGCGTGCCTCACTTGTATAGTCAAAATTTAGTTGAAAAACACCTCCCGAATAAGGGTGTAGTAGTGCAAGCAATGCATCTGTTTAATGACAATGCAATTCCTCGCATTCCGCATTCCTCGAAATCGAAAAGGAGGCAAAAGGAGCTGTCATTGAATAGGTTATTCAAGGAGGTTGAATAGATAGAATAGGTCTCATCTCCCTCACACCATCCATGATTCTTTTCAAAGGTAAAGTGCAGGTTAATTTGTTTTATGTATTTGACACTTTTTATTGATCCCCGTAGGGAAATTGTCTTTACGCCTCCCACAACTAGCTCTTTTTTCATAGAGGAAGTTGTCTGCGAAGGGCTGCCACCTGTAGCAGCGCCCAGGGAGCTGGGGGTTAAGGGACTTGCTCAAGGACCCACAGGCTGAGGCTGGGTTTGAACCTGAGACCTTCTGATTACAGGCACACAGGCTTAGCCCACTGAGCCACACACTGCCCCGTATTTTTACTTAAAATACTTATTTTGTATTGATCATTTTTATATGAATATTTTTGGGTTGTGGAACGAATCATCTCAGTTTCCATTATTTCTAATGGGAAAATTCACTTTGATATACGAGTGCTTTGGATTACAAGCACGTTTCCGGAACGAATTATGCTCGCAAGCCACTTTCGTCCATATAGATGGAAGGGGCAGGAGTAAGTGGGCGGGAGCCAGTGGGGTGTACACCCCCTTCTTAAATGGAGGGGAAAAAAGAGGAATTGGTCATGGAGTGAGAGAGACATTGGTAGAATGGTAGAGAGGAAATGGAATTTGAGTCCGGTGGTTATTTTTAAACCAGAACAGGAACTCCGGTATTGGCTTCCCAAACACAGAGGTACATGCTGAGTGAGAGCTTGGGGGTGGGGGGGCTGAAGGGCTTGCACTATACTGGATGATTATAGCATTAAGGTGGGAAGGGGATTACAGCAAGCCCATTTCATGAAGACGCTGGCAGGCAGACACAGACACACAGACTGCCACTTGCCTGAGTGCCACTCGGCTGAAATCATCTCCTGCTCTGTGAAGTTCCATTTCAATGGGATGATAAAGGCTGGGAGGGAAACTCACAGGAAAACATGCAAGGAAATGCTGTAAAGTATAAAAGGAGGGCCAGGTACACAGGTAAAGAGAAAGAGCTGCTGATTGTTTGGGAAGGACCTCACATTCTATATCACCTGTGTTCCTCCTTGGTGGGGGGGGGGTCATTATTTTGGGTTCAATTGACACCTTCATTCCCACCCTACTTGCTTCCTCTGCTCCTCTCCTGCTCCTTCAATGGCTTAGGACAGGGTGTACCTTGGGAAACAGAGCCCCCTTGTTCTCCATGGCCGCCACCCCCACTCCTGACCACAGGGACCCCACAAAAATCCCAAATATTTAAGCAATTTGTGGTGTCGTATTTTTTTTGGGGTGCGACTGAGGCGGGGGGGGGGGGGGGGGTGTTGGTTGGGCAAAGCAGACACAAATTCAGTGGAGGGACAACTGAAATAGCACACGGATCCACATCTGAACCAAGCAGTGGAACATGATGTAAGCGGGGCTGTGCCACATACCGGTATCTCTACACGCCGGCCTCCCCACACACCGGTATCTCTACACGCCGGCCTCCCCACACACCGGTATCTCTACACGCCGGCCTCCCCACATACCGGTATCTCTACACGCCGGCCTCCCCACACACCGGTATCTCTACACGCCGGCCTCCCCAAATACCTGTATCTCTACATGCTGGCTTTCCCACACACTGGTATCTCTCCATGCTGGCCCCACACACCAGTATCTCTACACGCCGGCCTCCCCACACACCGGTATCTCTACACGCCGGCCTCCCCACATACCGGTATCTCTACACGCCAGCCTCCCCACACACCGGTATCTCTACACGCCGGCCTCCCCACATACCGGTATCTCTACACGCTGGCTTTCCCACACACTGGTATCTCTCCATGCTGGCCCCACACACTGGTATCTCTACCCGCCGGCCGACCCACACACCAGTATCTCTACACGCCGGCCGACCCACATACCAGTATCTCTACACGCCGGCCTCCCCACATACCGGTATCTCTACACACTGGCTTTCCCACACACTGGTATCTCTCCATGCTGGCCCCACACACTGGTATCTCTACCCGCCGGCCGACCCACACACCAGTATCTCTACACGCCGGCCTCCCCACACACCGGTATCTCTACACGCCGGCCTCCCCACATACCGGTATCTCTACACGCTGGCTTTCCCACACACTGGTATCTCTCCATGCTGGCCCCACACACTGGTATCTCTACCCGCCGGCCGACCCACACACCAGTATCTCTACACGCCGGCCTCCCCACACACCGGTATCTCTACACGCCGGCCGACCCACATACCGGTATCTCTACACGCCAGCCTCCCCACACACCGGTATCTCTACACGCCGGCCTCCCCACATACCTGTATCTCTACACGCCGGCCTCCCCACATACCGGTATCTCTACACACTGGCTTTCTCACACACTGGTATCTCTCCATGCTGGCCCCACACACCAGTATCTCTACACGCCGGCCTCCCCACATACCGGTATCTCTACACGCTGGCTTTCCCACACACTGGTATCTCTCCATGCTGGCCCCACACACTGGTATCTCTACCCGCCGGCCGACCCACACACCAGTATCTCTACACGCCGGCCGACCCACATACCAGTATCTCTACACGCCGGCCTCCCCACATACCGGTATCTCTACACACTGGCTTTCCCACACACTGGTATCTCTCCATGCTGGCCCCACACACTGGTATCTCTACCCGCCGGCCGACCCACACACCAGTATCTCTACACGCCGGCCTCCCCACACACCGGTATCTCTACACGCCGGCCTCCCCACATACCGGTATCTCTACACGCTGGCTTTCCCACACACTGGTATCTCTCCATGCTGGCCCCACACACTGGTATCTCTACCCGCCGGCCGACCCACACACCAGTATCTCTACACGCCGGCCTCCCCACACACCGGTATCTCTACACGCCGGCCTCCCCACATACCGGTATCTCTACACGCTGGCTTTCCCACACACTGGTATCTCTCCATGCTGGCCCCACACACTGGTATCTCTACCCGCCGGCCGACCCACACACCAGTATCTCTACACGCCGGCCTCCCCACACACCAGTATCTCTACACGCCGGCCGACCCACACACCAGTATCTCTACACGCCGGCCTCCCCACACACCGGTATCTCTACACGCCAGCCTCCCCACACACCGGTATCTCTACACGCCGGCCTCCCCACATACCTGTATCTCTACACGCCGGCCTCCCCACATACCGGTATCTCTACACACTGGCTTTCTCACACACTGGTATCTCTACCCGCCGGCCGACCCACACACCAGTATCTCTACACGCCGGCCGACCCACATACCTGTATCTCTACACGCCGGCCTCCCCACACACCGGTATCTCTACACGCCGGCCTCCCCACACACCGGTATCTCTACACGCCGGCCTCCCCACATACCGGTATCTCTACACGCTGGCTTTCCCACACACTGGTATCTCTCCACGCTGGCCCCACACACTGGTATCTCTACCCGCCGGCCGACCCACACACCAGTATCTCTACACGCCGGCCGACCCACATACCAGTATCTCTACATGCCGGCCTCCCCACATACCGGTATCTCTACACACTGGCTTTCCCACACACTGGTATCTCTCCATGCTGGCCCCACACACTGGTATCTCTACCCGCCGGCCGACCCACACACCAGTATCTCTACACGCCGGCCTCCCCACACACCGGTATCTCTACACGCCGGCCGACCCACATACCGGTATCTCTACATGCCAGCCTCCCCACACACCGGTATCTCTACACGCCGGCCTCCCCACATACCTGTATCTCTACACGCCGGCCTCCCCACATACCGGTATCTCTACACACTGGCTTTCTCACACACTGGTATCTCTCCATGCTGGCCCCACACACCAGTATCTCTACACGCCGGCCTCCCCACATACCGGTATCTCTACACGCTGGCTTTCCCATACACTGGTATCTCTCCATGCTGGCCCCACACACTGGTATCTCTACCCGCCGGCCGACCCACACACCAGTATCTCTACACGCCGGCCGACCCACATACCTGTATCTCTACACGCCGGCCTCCCCACACACCGGTATCTCTACACGCCGGCCTCCCCACACACCGGTATCTCTACACGCCGGCCTCCCCACATACCGGTATCTCTACACGCTGGTTTTCCCACACACTGGTATCTCTCCATGCTGGCCCCACACACTGGTATCTCTACCCGCCGGCCGACCCACACACCAGTATCTCTACACGCCGGCCGACCCACATACCAGTATCTCTACACGCCGGCCTCCCCACATACCGGTATCTCTACACACTGGCTTTCCCACACACTGGTATCTCTCCATGCTGGCCCCACACACCAGTATCTCTACACGCCGGCCTCCCCACACACCGGTATCTCTACACGCCGGCCTCCCCACACACCGGTATCTCTACACGCCGGCCTCCCCACATACCGGTATCTCTACACGCCGGCCTCCCTACATACCTGTATCTCTACACGCCGGCCTCCCCACATACCGGTATCTCTACACGCCGGCCTCCCCACACACCGGTATCTCTACACGCCGGCCGACCCACATACCGGTATCTCTACATGCCAGCCTCCCCACACACCGGTATCTCTACACGCCGGCCTCCCCACATACCTGTATCTCTACACGCCGGCCTCCCCACATACCGGTATCTCTACACACTGGCTTTCTCACACACTGGTATCTCTCCATGCTGGCCCCACACACCAGTATCTCTACACGCCGGCCTCCCCACATACCGGTATCTCTACACGCTGGCTTTCCCACACACTGGTATCTCTACACGCTGGCTTTCCCACACACTGGTATCTCTCCATGCTGGCCCCACACACTGGTATCTCTACCCGCCGGCCGACCCACACACCAGTATCTCTACACGCCGGCCTCCCCACACACCAGTATCTCTACACGCCGGCCGACCCACACACCAGTATCTCTACACGCCGGCCTCCCCACACACCGGTATCTCTACACGCCAGCCTCCCCACACACCGGTATCTCTACACGCCGGCCTCCCCACATACCTGTATCTCTACACGCCGGCCTCCCCACATACCGGTATCTCTACACACTGGCTTTCTCACACACTGGTATCTCTACCCGCCGGCCGACCCACACACCAGTATCTCTACACGCCGGCCGACCCACATACCTGTATCTCTACACGCCGGCCTCCCCACACACCGGTATCTCTACACGCCGGCCTCCCCACACACCGGTATCTCTACACGCCGGCCTCCCCACATACCGGTATCTCTACACGCTGGCTTTCCCACACACTGGTATCTCTCCACGCTGGCCCCACACACTGGTATCTCTACCCGCCGGCCGACCCACACACCAGTATCTCTACACGCCGGCCGACCCACATACCAGTATCTCTACACGCCGGCCTCCCCACATACCGGTATCTCTACACACTGGCTTTCCCACACACTGGTATCTCTCCATGCTGGCCCCACACACTGGTATCTCTACCCGCCGGCCGACCCACACACCAGTATCTCTACACGCCGGCCTCCCCACACACCGGTATCTCTACACGCCGGCCGACCCACATACCGGTATCTCTACATGCCAGCCTCCCCACACACCGGTATCTCTACACGCCGGCCTCCCCACATACCTGTATCTCTACACGCCGGCCTCCCCACATACCGGTATCTCTACACACTGGCTTTCTCACACACTGGTATCTCTCCATGCTGGCCCCACACACCAGTATCTCTACACGCCGGCCTCCCCACATACCGGTATCTCTACACGCTGGCTTTCCCATACACTGGTATCTCTCCATGCTGGCCCCACACACTGGTATCTCTACCCGCCGGCCGACCCACACACCAGTATCTCTACACGCCGGCCGACCCACATACCTGTATCTCTACACGCCGGCCTCCCCACACACCGGTATCTCTACACGCCGGCCTCCCCACACACCGGTATCTCTACACGCCGGCCTCCCCACATACCGGTATCTCTACACGCTGGTTTTCCCACACACTGGTATCTCTCCATGCTGGCCCCACACACTGGTATCTCTACCCGCCGGCCGACCCACACACCAGTATCTCTACACGCCGGCCGACCCACATACCAGTATCTCTACACGCCGGCCTCCCCACATACCGGTATCTCTACACACTGGCTTTCCCACACACTGGTATCTCTCCATGCTGGCCCCACACACCAGTATCTCTACACGCCGGCCTCCCCACACACCGGTATCTCTACACGCCGGCCTCCCCACACACCGGTATCTCTACACGCCGGCCTCCCCACATACCGGTATCTCTACACGCCGGCCTCCCTACATACCTGTATCTCTACACGCCGGCCTCCCCACATACCGGTATCTCTACACGCCGGCCTCCCCACACACCGGTATCTCTACACGCCGGCCGACCCACATACCGGTATCTCTACATGCCAGCCTCCCCACACACCGGTATCTCTACACGCCGGCCTCCCCACATACCTGTATCTCTACACGCTGGCCTCCCCACATACCGGTATCTCTACACACTGGCTTTCTCACACACTGGTATCTCTCCATGCTGGCCCCACACACCAGTATCTCTACACGCCGGCCTCCCCACATACCGGTATCTCTACACGCTGGCTTTCCCATACACTGGTATCTCTCCATGCTGGCCCCACACACTGGTATCTCTACCCGCCGGCCGACCCACACACCAGTATCTCTACACGCCGGCCAACCCACACACCTGTATCTCTACACGCCGGCCTCCCCACACACCGGTATCTCTACACGCCGGCCTCCCCACACACCGGTATCTCTACACGCCGGCCTCCCCACATACCGGTATCTCTACACGCTGGTTTTCCCACACACTGGTATCTCTCCATGCTGGCCCCACACACTGGTATCTCTACCCGCCGGCCGACCCACACACCAGTATCTCTACACGCCGGCCGACCCACATACCAGTATCTCTACACGCCGGCCTCCCCACATACCGGTATCTCTACACACTGGCTTTCCCACACACTGGTATCTCTCCATGCTGGCCCCACACACCAGTATCTCTACACGCCGGCCTCCCCACATACCGGTATCTCTACACGCCGGCCTCCCCACATATCTGTATCTCTACACGCCGGCCTCCCCACATACCGGTATCTCTACACACTGGCTTTCCCACACACTGGTATCTCTCCATGCTGGCCCCACACACCAGTATCTCTACACGCCGGCCTCCCCACACACCGGTATCTCTACACGCCGGCCTCCCCACACACCGGTATCTCTACACGCCGGCCTCCCCACATACCGGTATCTCTACACGCTGGTTTTCCCACACACTGGTATCTCTCCATGCTGGCCCCACACACTGGTATCTCTACCCGCCGGCCGACCCACACACCAGTATCTCTACACGCCGGCCGACCCACATACCAGTATCTCTACACGCCGGCCTCCCCACATACCGGTATCTCTACACGCTGGTTTTCCCACACACTGGTATCTCTCCATGCTGGCCCCACACACTGGTATCTCTACCCGCCGGCCGACCCACACACCAGTATCTCTACACGCCGGCCGACCCACATACCAGTATCTCTACACGCCGGCCTCCCCACATACCGGTATCTCTACACACTGGCTTTCCCACACACTGGTATCTCTCCATGCTGGCCCCACACACCAGTATCTCTACACGCCGGCCTCCCCACATACCGGTATCTCTACACGCCGGCCTCCCCACACACCGGTATCTCTACACGCCGGCCTCCCCACACACCGGTATCTCTACACGCCGGCCTCCCCACACACCAGTATCTCTACACGCCGGCCTCCCCACATACCGGTATCTCTACACGCCGGCCTCCCCACATACCGGTATCTCTACACGCCGGCCTCCCCACACACCAGTATCTCTACACGCCGGCCTCCCCACACACCGGTATCTCTACACGCCGGCCTCCCCACATATCTGTATCTCTACACGCCGGCCTCCCCACATACCGGTATCTCTACACACTGGCTTTCTCACACACTGGTATCTCTCCATGCTGGCCCCACACACCAGTATCTCTACACGCCGGCCTCTCCACATACCGGTATCTCTACACGCCGGCCTCCCCACACACTGGTATCTCTTCATGCTGGCTTCCCCACACACTGGTATCTCTACACACTGGCCTCCCCATACAACGGTATCTCCACAAGTCGGCCTCCACAAAAGTCACCCTCCCCACACGCCAGTCTTCCACACAACCTGTGCTGCTTGACATGGAGAGGCCCAAAATGCATCAATATTCTATTTACTGTCTCACCATTCTTCCATTACAGGGTGTGTGTGTGTGTGTGTGTGTGTGTATATATATATATATACACAATCCCATAGGCAATTTATAACACTAGGTCAATTTCCCGCAGGGTCAAACATAGTGAAACACACAAAGTGAAAATAGCGCCACCCAGGGAATCAGTAGCCCTCAAAACAAATACTTTGGCTGCAACAGAATAGTGATATTTATGGCATCTTTAGGTAGTTCGTTTAATAATTTCTGATTCTGATTAGGCACCGCGGCGTCAAACCGGGCTCACAGGTAAATAAGGCTGGAAAATCAGCAGGAAATAGCCCTGTTGTGAAGACTCTTTCCTCAGCGCTGCAGCACTTTTACAGCTGTCACGTCATTTTCCGAAACCTGGGAAAGCCGCGTATGCTGTACTGAAAGTATGGACTTTACCTGATTGTATTACACGTCCCCACCATGTAGATGTCGTTTTTGCATACTGGTCATCTTTGACATGACAGATTGACCACCCCGCTTTAACTTAAGAGGGGTCTTGCATAGAACAATATCAACAGGCCTATATAGTAATGCATTCATTCCACTTTCCACTCTAATTTGAGAAACGGAAGCGCGGCTACGAATTGCAGTGCAATTCCACGACGTGCCGAGGAGCGGCGCTGAAGACACGGTACCAGGATAACAAGAAAAGTCACGGCGACTTCTACGGTGCGTCCTGTTGTGGTAATTCGCTGACGGAAGTGGGCCGCTGTTAGCGGCGCTGGTGATACTACGACCCGGCAGTCTGCGTGCAGCATGGTAAGGGACGGGCGTCCGTCAGCGTCTAGCGAGGCGGGCCCGTAGGTAACACCTGCCACCGCGGCTCCTCCACGTCTTTTAACTGCGGCTTACTTGCGCTGTTATTACAAGCGATCGTGGCGCTTCCTCCGGGACACGGACTACAAAGTCAAGCGGAGGTTATGGCTACCTGTTATTAAAGTGCATAGAACGGTTAGTTCGTTAGTTATTTAACTGTTCCTGCGTGACAATTACTATGTTGGTAGTATGTAAAAATATCTAAATCATCATCATGAATTCACGATCATTTTAATAAGGTGTTATGCGTGGCTATAAAACATGACGTACCATTTTAAAATGTACAGTCACATTGCTTCATTAGGATTGTAGTAACCTAATGCATTATCAAATAGCACGGATAGGGACTTTAAGGTACGAGTATTTTAAAGTCAATGGTCACCTGTCTATTACATTTATTTGTTTATGTATAAACCTGTCAAATAAGACAAGAATCTTACCTATTTATTATGATTTCATTCATGTGACAAATTCATGTGCGCGTTACTGAAGTTCTGGCGCAATGGAAGCACGGCACCTACGGTCATTTTATAAACATTTCAGAATCATGGTCTTATACACTGTGATATCTTATGTCTCCATGTGAAAGTGCTAGATGTGTCATTATCGAACTGTCAAGCTCATCGCCAGGCTTACTCCGCCATCGTTAATCCCTGTCCTCCTCAGATGTCTTGCAGGATAATAGCCCGCAGAATCTGCGCTAGGCGCCTTGGGGATCTGAGGCGTCCTCCAGCGTCTGCCTTCCGGCCGTGCTCTGGCTCCATGGGTCATATCGTCTGCCCTCCGTCGTACACACCGAGCTCTCTGGGTCCCTCGCTCCTCCTCTCCCGGTCCCTGTCTCTCACGTGCCGCCGGCACGAGTCCTTCAGCGTGCAAGACGCCGACGACTTCACAGAAAGGGTCATCAACAGCAGCCTGCCCGTGTTGGTGGACTTCCATGCGCAGTGAGTGTGCAGTATGCCGCAGTGCAGCACACAGCATGCAGCTGTGCCGTTGAGAACATCTTATGCACACTGTTGCTGATGCTAAGCCAGGGGACACGCTGTGGGTGATTTAGAAACGGCCACTTACAGAACCCTTGACCGTGAAGCTGTGAGGCTACAGTACTACCCACAGAACCACTGTACCACCCTACAACATATCCTTCCAGTAGCACAAACAGAAAATGTGTTTTTTCAGTAACCATTGGGTTTGTTGTTCCGTATAACACTATATTAGCTGTGTACGAGTGACCTCGGTAAAGATTTGAGTATACTTGCATAACCACTCCATGTTCAAATGCTGAAGGTGGTGTGGTCCTTGTAAGATTTTGGGACCCAGACTGGAGAAGGCCATCGCTAAGCAGCAGGGCCGTGTCACCATGGCAAAGGTGGACATTGACGACCACACTGACTTGGCCATCGAATATGGGGTGAGAGATACTGCTGCCATTCTTGCATTGGTTAAAAGTGAGATGCTTCAGTCATTGCCGCAGTAAAATGCTATTACTAGCAAATGGGATGATTTTACATCTGAAAATAAAATGACTCTTCTGCCCTTCAGGTGTCAGCAGTTCCAACAGTCATTGCCATGAGGGGAGGGAATGTTGTTGACCAGTTTGTAGGGATCAAAGATGAAGCTCAACTGGATTTCTTTGTTGGCAAACTCATCGGACAGTAAAAGCTGGATTAGCTTTGATTTTCCGGCAGTGAACCCCAACACCCCCCTAAACCCCAATCTGTTTCCTTTGCTTCTCATTGATCCCTTTTAACATTCAGTGGAGATTGTGCTCTTACTTCCCTCTTTAGTGTGGACATGCTGCATTTCCCCTGAGTCCCGTGTGTTATGTCCTGTTCAGCAGAAGTGTTTGTATGGGTAAAAAAAAATAAATTTCTGGCTTTGGACAAAACCCATGATTTAAACATGCACATCCAGAAATCAGTCTGTACCATACTCTTATTATAGTTGGGACCCCACTCAGCTGTTAACTGGCTGGTTAAAAGTACTACTCTGCAGTAATGCAGTTGTGAAGTGTTTCTGCAAGTACTGATATTGGCCACTGGGGGGCAGTGCTTTAGTAATTTTTGGTAAAGAGCTCAGCTCGTGGGCTGTTTAGAAAAGTATCTTTCATACAACATTATCAGGTGAACGAAACGATGTGTGTGGGAAGTCAGTTTTTTCATCACAGTTTTCTGTCTGTTATTACCAGGATATGTCTTATTAAGGATTTATTTCAGGTTTGTTTAGAAATCCTTCAATAAATGGAAAACATTTAAAATTCATAAACCTTTAGTGGTCTTCTACGTGTGTTTTTAGAAAAAATGTTCAGCGCGCATGTGTTTGTGGCAAGAGGACAGAAGAGAAAATATTTGTCTCCTGTGCATAACTCTACCAAAGGAAAGCAAAGTTCTGACATAATGGGCTCGTTTTCTGTGCGGCACTTAGGTTTTCAGACAGCTGGGAAGTGGAGAGGTATTTTCACTTGTATATGAAGAGGAACAGTTTACATTCTTCTCCATGGCTTCTGCAAAGTATTCGACATGTCCCGACATCTGTGAAAACTGAGCTGGGGACACTGTCCACCCCGTCTGCCTGCGATGCCTGCGCGCTTCTCAGATGTGCGATCTCACCGCCTCGTTGGATCCGTGCGCTGGGCTTGCCAGAACAAGCCAGGCTTTGCCACAATAAAACCTCCCACTGCCCGTTCCTGTCTGGGCTTTAAAGAAGCATCGTTTTGCCTTCCCTACAGTCATTGTCAGCTGATTTTAATTTTTTTTAACCCAAATTAATCTACACATCGCTGACTTCTAGTATTTTTGGAAGTTGTATAATGGTTTTTCTTTTACAAGCATGAGACCTAAAACCACAATTCTAATGCGGTCTGATTTAAAGGGAGGTGTCTTTTATTCATTAATTAAAACTTAAACGTTACTCTAGTTCCTTCGGCTGTGTAAGAGCATTTGGGAAAAGGACATTGCAGAGCGTTACAAAAGGAGCATTTGTATTCATGACAGACACTCTATTTTGTTTGACACGTTAATATATTCATCCTTCATGTCACAACTTAAACCACACATCTAGTTTCATACGGAGGCCGTCAGTAGAATTTTATACCTTTGGGCTACTGTCAAAGTAGTACGCTGCATTCACACACGCTGCTACCATATAAGGAATCAAATGCAGTTCATCACTGCCAAACTTGAAAAGTGTAGAAATCCTCACACCACTATACCCATTATACAAGCTAATTAAACCTGTTTCTGAAAGCTTTCCTTGGTAGCCTGTCCACCTTCTTAAGTGGTACAGCAGTGGTAGAAGGATCTATGCAGCCTTTATTTGATATTAAATGCTTCCATCCATATTCAACCCCTGTTACACAATACAAGATTGGATTTGGAGAACTATGTTGAAATCACTGGACGGAAGTTTGGTTACCTTTGCTAATCCACCTCAAACACGTGAGAGCGATTGGGTGGAGAAATAAAATTTTATAAAATGATGCTTTTCATGTTTATTGTTTTCACTGTTTACAGTGGTGAACAATGGGGCATGGAAAAGTTAATAAAAATATCTAGATTTGGCATTTTGGATTGGTCTACTATCTAGGGCAAGGGTAGGCAACCCTGATCCTGGAGTGCTGGTCCAGCAGGTTTTCCATCCTACCTGGTCTCTGATGAACCACGCCTGATCTCAGGCAGATAGTAACTCATCAGCTAGGATAGAAAACCTGCTGGACACCGGCAGTCCAGGGTAGGGATTGCCTAGCGCAGATCTAAGGAGTTCCCTTGTCTAGTGCCCAGTGGGGTGGGGGTGAAACTTCAGGCCATCTCCCACGGACCTGTACTAGATAAGCATTTAGAAGATGGATAGAAGTTCACTCAGTCTGGTTACTGAACATAAAACAGGAAGTTTCAGCAATATATTACTATATTTCAACATATTATAAGTTAAACTCACTGAGCAACTGAGAAGGAAACAAGTGTCTATGTATATGTTGAAGTTAATCTTTTTTCTCTTGAACCAGCAACTGGTACCAGAGACTGGCGGGTTCTGTTTGACTTTTAACCCATCAAGTACCTTGAAAATTAAGCACCATTGAAAGCTACAAAATAATCCTGCCTAGATAGAAGAGCTACGTTTCACACGTGATATCAGTCATGATCAGTGTTTGAGTTACGAGTCCTTCAAAGGGGAAGTCACTGACAGAGAGAATGTTCTATTCTTCCAGGTGCCTCCCTGGTCGCACTACCTTCCTTCTTCCACACCCAGCCAATAGCCTACAGCTCTCCTTAGTTCGTGCTTTTATCCTGCAGTCCTCCATCCATTGGGTTTTCTCAGTATCCCATGCACACCTGATTGCCTCTCTCTCCACGAACCCAAACTCTGCCCTCCCACCGTCTGCCTGCTTCTGTGGAAAATCACTGATCAGTAACTTTACAGGTACTGACACAGTCCTGCATTCCTTTGCACATCCTCCATCATCACCAATATGCATCCTTTTTTTGTCAGTCCCCACCATGGGTGTCCTGGACCCCTTTCACGTGCTGCAGTATTTATCTGCTGTACCCCAGTAAAATCTCACGTTCAAATCATACGGGTAACGGGGGGTGGGGCGGCCTGTGCCCCATCAGAGCTTTACGCTTAGCAACGCCCCTGGTCCACACACTCTTTTCCCTGTGCTGTCCTACATTATTCTCCGAACCTATAAGAAAGCAAATGTACATGCATTGTACAGAGAGCAGTCTGATATCCGTTAAGAATTGTTGTGGCAACTTTGTTAGGCCAAACAGAAGTATCGTTCCCAATGTAAACAGCGCTGTCCCTTCACATATTATTGAAATTATGTACTCACGTTTTATTGGCCATAGCACTCACCTGTCCTAGCTCCTATTGGTCATTACATAAGGCCGTAATTAATGTAGACCACGCCCCCTCGGCCGCACCCGGACGGAGCCGGACTCTGTGGGACGGTTCCGAGAGGAAGAGTAGAAAAGAAGGCAGGGCGAGCCTGTCTGGGAGCTGGCGAGGGAGGTGCGGGCAGGAAGCAGATTAGTTTATTCAAGCCAGGAGGGGATTCGCTGTAGCGCAGGCAGCTGTCGATTATACCCCAGAGCGTCTGCGATTTAACTGCAGGTGAGTTTGTACATGCCGTGTGTCCCTCTCGCACCTTCTGCTGCTGCTTCGTGTATCTGCCTGAACCTGGTGCCCGATGGCGAAGTTTTACCTTTATCTGGATATGGATGTTTGCGCCCTATAATTGTGTAATTTATGTACATTGATTTAAGATTCTCTGTTTGCCTACTTAACCCCGTTAAATCAGGTATCGGGGTAGTTTGGTGTTTTTAGATGCAACTCAAGTAATGGGTACAAAAATAAACTTTATAAGTCACAAAAAAAAATAAAATAAAACTGGAAGCAGTAGATTGGTAAATGTCGGTGCGGGAAAAGAAGGGCGGCCAGCTTTGGTGCATATAATGGTTCTTGTGCTTTAAGGGGATGTTCTACTTATGTACTGTTAATATTAACGAAATACTATTCATTCACGTCTGTTTTTCATTTAGTATATTGTAGGTGACTTCCTCAAACTCCTTTGGGGATTTCCCGCAGGTAAAGCGGAGGCCGGCATTTGTTGTGCCGCATTGTGTGTTTGTATGTAATACACTAAAATGGGTTAAGTTAAGGTTAGTTTATTAATAAACTTGCGTTGACCAGTAAAACCCTCTAAGGATGTATTACATATCCAGCTTGTGTGGGGTGGCCTGCTCTCTGTGTGCCCGGCTGTTGTACAAACCTAGTAAGTGTTGGTGTCTCTTAGGAATGCGCATTTTTAACTCCAAAGGTTTTGGGACACGTGAACCAGCAGTTTGCGCAATGCATATGGCCTCAATAGCTCATTCGATCTAGGATAGGAAAAAAGTGTTATAAAAGACCAAAGTTTACTTGACTATGGACCGGGATACTGAAAGGGTTTTTAAACCGTTAATGCTATACAACATATTAAATCCCAAAACCAGGGCTGCCGTCTCTCACGCAAGAAATCTTACAGCAAACCTATATTATTCCATTATAAACCTAAAATTAGCTTGATGAAAGGGGGTAGTTTGCAAACCCTACAGACAAGGTAAACTCGCATGCATTGTCTCGAATTTCATATCTTACTCCAGACAGCTGACCAAAGGTGACACCCCTGCAAAACGTCCACCGACGATCGGCACTGTTTGTTGGAACAGAGCTAGTACATAAAAACGTGTGTTATGGCATTAAAGACTATAGGCCCACTGCTTAGCTATTTGCTGAGTCATCACCTCATGAACCGTTGTTCATATAACCGAGGCGGTGCCCGTTATCGTATTTCTAAACGCAATAATTTAGCGGCATCAATGCAAATGAGTTCTACTCTGCAAGCACCCAGAAACACGCTCTCTGCACATCTGTGGAAGCATGGCCAACCATGTTTTAAAAAACTCTTTGATCCTGTTCTCCTCTCATTTTGTAACTTGTTTCGTAACTAAGTTCTTATGTTAAGCAGCGTTTTAGACCTGTTTGTTTTACCACACTGGGCAGTCGGTCTTTTCTTGGTAGTGAGACTGCCTTTGCACCGAGCTGCACCGATCACTCTGTCAGGGTTTTCTTATTTTCTCCACCACATCTTTCTTTTTTCTTTCGGAGACGGATGATCGCGGTCGCTAATCGGTTGTCGCAGAAAAAAAAACCCACTTGACCTCTGTTGAAACAGGCAGGAAGTTGCCAAACTGGATAACCACATTCTAGCGTGCTCTTCATGGGAGATTATGTGCATGTGTGTGACAGATGATTTGGATGCAGTGTAAATGCGAACATTTTTAGGAAGAAGCATCTCGATTTTTTATTTTTTTTAGTTCCTATCATGCTTCTTGATCGCTTATTGTCCTTTAATGTGAAATTGGTGGAAGCTGTTGTCTGGATGTTGTTCTCCTGCCATAACATGCTGAACATTTTCTTCTCTCATTCAAATCCAATAGTGATGTGAAATGGCAAGTTTTTACAAAAAAAAAAATCCCCCCCCCCCTGCCTTCCTTTGATCAGCGTAGGGGTGTCTAAGCCCATAATCAATTTACAGAGGAAGCAGATGACATTCCTTTGGGATGCCTCTGCCCCTGCCCTCTCTCCCTTCCTCTGAGGGTATCTGATGCCTGTAGCCCCAACGTCCTGCACTAGGTTGAAGGCCGTGGGAGCGGCTGGCCCGTACCCCAAGATCCCCCCCCCCCTCCAGTCGCACACTGCTCTGTAAATAACCCCTCCCCACTGACAGACGTTTACAGCTGTGTGTACAGCTCTTCAGCGTGCCCTCTTCCGGCCCCAGCTGTCAGATAGGGGCCTCCTTCCGTAGGCTGTGATGAAAGCACCATAAAAGGAGAAGTGCAGGCTTATTTTGACGCTTCTGCTGTCAGCGACTGGTCTGTGTGTTTGGATGTGCATCTGGCCCGTTTGCCTGAATCAGGTAAAGTAGTGGGGGTTACAGGCGGGAGTTGGTGGGAAGGTGGTCTTCACATCATGTCGGTCTCTGGGGGAGAGAATGCAGGGTTGTTTGTCCCCCCCCCCCCCCCCCAAACAAGTTTTTATTCTTATATATTTTTTGAGGTGCTGAGAGGGATAAGATCAGTCTTGCTGGTTAAATTCCGTTAAGATGGCAATTTCCTGCTGTGATGACGTTTCTTGTTCGTGTTTGTATTTTTTAACACTAGCTGTTAAACAGATTAATATATTAGTAGTCCAGCAGTTCATTAAGAACGTTTGTTTGAATTCCAAATCATTGATATTTATAGCTAGATTGAAATGCGGGTTTTCTGACTGTGCTGTAAATTTGGAATCCTGTTACGCCACGATTTTTATTTTACCTGTTTTACAGAAATGGGAAATAGTTGTACAGTTTGGAAATATTTTGGTTTTACATGCCAGTTTCCTCGAACGGCAGAGTTTGGGGATTTTCTGAGAGGAGGAATGCCTGTCTTCAGGGTGTGGTGTGTAATGCATTCTGCCGGCACGCGCGTCTGTTCGGACATGTTCAAAGAGCAGCTCATTACTCGAGTCTGACTAAAAGACCTTTTCACGCAACATTTCAGTGCGAAATGCGCACGTACTTGATGTGGTCGTTTATCTTGCTATGCTCCCCTTGTACTAATATGCACATGCAGTGTAAGGCTTTAGGTGTGGCTCTTCCCCTGAGATTGAGGAAACCGTGGTAGTTGAGAGCCAGCTAGAGGGTGCTTCAATCGGGGGGGGGGGGGGGGTCCTGATTGAATCCTGTACATATGCATGTGCAGTCCCCCCCCCCCCCCCAATAGTCCAAAGGCATGTCATTGTCTTAACTGACATCTGATGATAGACTAAAGCTGATGTGCATCCTGTGCAGGGTGGACACCAGCCTTGTCCTGTCCTACTTGGGATTGGTCCTGCTCAAAACGTTACCAGGAAACTTTAGAAAATAATGGAAATGTGTAATACCAATTTTGTGTTTTTGTTGAAACAATTAATTTTTTTAAACTATTTTTGGTGTTAAACATTTTTGTTGGGGGAAAAAGACCCGTCCTGATTTATTAATGTCCACTCTGAAGTTGGAAGCAGTGTAGAATCCCAATGCAAAATGGTGACTGAGTAGGAAGCAATGTCAGGTGGTGTAGAAAAGGGTTTTTAAACATTCTTGATCACGCCGTGCTGCTACTGTCCTCCACATGGAGTTTATTGGCACGTTCATTTCTAAGCAGCATCGGCACTCTGATCTTCAGCAGGATCAGACCCGCTCATGACTTGTCTGACTGCTGTGGCTGTGGTGCTGAGCAGATGGCCCCAAACACCACCCAGATAACTTAGTTAGCGCTGTTTGATTTAAGGAAGCACATGCTTTGTTGTATTTTTGTCTTTTTGCTAGATGAAAAGATTGCGACAGGAATCACGTGTATGTGCAAAAGGCCTGTGTTGAACAAAGCTGTAATTTCATTTAAATATTTTTTTTCTCTTTTGGTAATTCTCCTTATTTGACTTCCTGTATTGTATTTTTTTTTTTTTTGAGAGTTAGACAATACTCAAACTCCTCCCCCTCCCCAACACGCTACAGAAACCATGACAGACGCAGACAAGTTCCTGTACGTGGACCGCAACCTGATCAACAATCCCTTGGCGCAAGCTGACTGGGCCTCCAAGAAGTTGGTATGGGTCCCCTCCGAGCGTTTGGGCTTCGAGGCGGGCTCCCTGAAGGAGGAGAGCGGCGACGAGTGCCTGGTCGAGCTGGTCGACTCCGGGAAGAAGATCAAGGTCAACAAGGACGACATCCAGAAGATGAACCCGCCCAAGTTCAGCAAGGTGGAGGACATGGCGGAGCTGACCTGCCTGAACGAGGCCTCCGTGCTGCACAACCTGAAGGAGAGATACTACTCAGGCCTCATTTATGTGAGTTCAGTACTGGCTGTTTCATTAACATGCATTTCAATTCACAGGTTTGATTGGGAAAATAAGAGGACAGTGTCTCTAAGTGGCTAGAACTGTGGCCATTATGTTGCATCTTTAAAACTCACAAAGGGGCTGACTGTTGAACCTTAAATTACTTCAGTATATCCATAAGAGTAGAATTGTGTGTTGCGACTATATTGAAGTATCTTGAAAATGGTACAGATGGTAAATGTACCATTGTAAATACTGTACATATTGTAAATAGTGTTCAAATCCTCTGATCATTTTGGAGAACATGGAACAAATAGGTCATGGGGAATAATGTATGAATGACTGGGTAATTACCTGAACTACTTGGCCAGCTGAACATTGAACAGATCATGTAAAACGCAGCTGGCAGCCATCTTTGAGTTGGATGGTTAATTTAGAAGGTTAAAAGTACGGATATGGGAGAGTGACTAGTAGTAGATACAGCGCAAGACAAGGTACAATGGGAGGAAATGGGGACTGATTGGCACGGAAAAGGAAGCATTTTGGAGATGGGAAGGAGATCGTGTTACTGCAGATCTTGCTATCAGGCTTTGGGGGGGGGGGGGGGACATAGTTAATGGTTTGTGCCAGAAATGCACAACACCATTTTTTTTTTCCCGTTACACATTCCAAGTTGGGCACGACTCTGGCTTTTGGTCAACACCAGGCAGGAAGTTCCTAGGAGATTCTGCGGTTTGAGTCCATGTCAAGCCATCGCTCTAGTAAACGTGGATGGCACGCGTTGGACTTCAGAAGCTTGTGCTGAAGACCCTTACCAGGGCTCCGAGAAATGCTGGAGAAACTGAATGGTTTCTAATCGATGGTTTTTGTTTCTTTTGGTTACTCAAGCAGAAAAACATCGACCTAATTAAAGATTTCCTCCCCCCCCCCATGCCAAAGCTTTCTTGCCAACCACTGGTCTGCGAGTAGAAGTTAATGTTGAATGTGTCTTGATAAAACACCAAGCGAACCATGCCGGTGTTCTGCTCTTGCAGACCTACTCTGGACTATTTTGTGTGGTGATCAACCCCTACAAGAACCTGCCCATCTACTCTGAGGAGATAGTCGAGATGTACAAGGGCAAGAAAAGGCACGAGATACCTCCCCACATCTACGCCATCACTGACACGGCCTATCGCAGCATGATGCAGGGTAAGGCTCCTGTCATGACGCGTTCGGACCTGTAGCAGGCCTCCATAAGGGAATCCACATTCTTTCTCATTCTTTATCCTCCTGCCGGATGATGGAAAGTGCGGCTTGTTAAATACCCTTATTGGTTCATGTGCAGATGCCATTGTTATCTTGATGTATGTCCATATGTTCACAGAAGACATTGGTTTAATCTAGATGCAACTAACCTCCTCATTATTTACCTATTACACTAGATCTTGATAATGCCTAAAGTGTAACCTGTAATTCCTGCTGGAACAGTAAAGCATTATAAAAATACTTTTCTGAAAATAGCTGTGAAAAGCCACACGGTCTTGTGTGCTTAAATTATTTACTGACAAATGTTTTACGGGTCACCCTAACAGTAGACACTGCCATGCGATTAAGGTTTCTCTGTGGGATCAGAGTAAACAGGGTTTCCTGTACTGTGCAGGGTTTCTTGTATCCACATTGGTACCGCGGCCTGTTTATTGGGTTTACCTGCTTGCTAATGCACACAGTCTGCTGCTCAAAAGGGAGCATCATGTTGCACCAGATCTTATACCACACGCTGATGGGGTCGAGAGGTTCGATTACCGATAAACTAACCGTTGGAGTAACGAATGCATGCGTTTTTATGCTATTTTAATATGACTGTTGACCATTGGTGTCGTCAGGTGGTGGTTCAGGCATCTCAGAAATGACTAGACACTTGTGCATGAAAATCGCAAGTGATTAGAGTTTACAGAGAATTATGTGATGAACAAAGCATTCAGTCACTGGCATTTGAGACCAAAACGCCTGGTTAAATCAGAGGAGAACAGGCGAACTTGACTAACAGCTCTGTGAAACTGATGGTTTCTCTGAACATGGCATGTCTACTTTTTTCAAGTGGTTTTGGAGGCTAAAAGTGACTCTTAAGCTGTATTAGCTAGATGTAGCTAATAAGGTGATTCTCTGCTCAGTGCCCAGTATGACTCTGTCACCTCTTGTTCTTTCCCCTAGACCGTGAGGACCAGTCCATTCTGTGCACGTGAGTAGTTGGTCCCAAATAGGACTTGGCATGTATGGCTGACTGGGCTTGCAGAAATAATGACATTGAGTTTCTGTTGGATGATTTTCTTGCATCTAGTTCTGTGGTGTAGAGTGTTTTTGGTAACTTTTTTTTGTGATTTCATCCAAGAGGGGAATCTGGAGCAGGGAAGACTGAAAACACGAAGAAGGTGATTCAGTATTTGGCTCACGTGGCCTCGTCCTTCAAGCTCAAAAAGGACCCGGTGAGTCTCACCACCCTGCTCTGTATCCTCTTCCTACTTCACGTTTTGCTTCTCTCCACCACTCGTGGCTTTTTAATTTTTTTTTGTGAAACATTCTTTTTCCTTCGTTTTTTTGCTGTGAATATTCAGTTGCTGTCTCACCTCCGAGTTGGTCTCTTCCTCTTAAAAGCCCAGTCCTCTTTCCTAGTTCTTCCTTCAATGACGATTCTCAGAGCAAAACTGTGTAGGGGGAGGGTGGCGCGTATTTGTGGGGACAAACTCTGAAACGTTCTTGCTGAAAACCCGGCTTTTTTTTTTTTTTTGCTTCAACACCACAGATTTCAGTTTCTCTCGAATTGAGAGAATGCATCTTAAGTCAAAAGGAAGTCTCCTCAAAGATGCATATGCAAGGGCGTGTGTGTGTGTGTATCTACGTTTACGTATTAGTCAGTTGATGCATCTTGGTTTTGGTCTTATGTCGTGCTGTTGAGGTTGTAAGTGTTCCCATCTCTTCTCGTTTTTTAGAGCAGCACAGTCCTGTCACATGTGAGTTACCGACAAGCCCCGGACTTCCTCTTGTGCAGTTGAGACTCACTCCATGCATCTGTCCTTCCTTCCCGCTCTCTGCTGCCCTCTACTGCTGCTGTGGGCTCAGAGTGATTTGAATTTGTTTCAGGGAACTGGGTTATGTGACAGGGTGGGGCTGTAGCAGAAGGTTTGCTACATTTACGTGGCAAACGACTGGTGTAGCGACTATGGACGAGAACAAGATCTTATCGCATGTACATAATTTTCTGTAGTTTGTGTGATTTAATGTAAATCCACACACTAGACTTCAACACTGAATGAATACCTGTTCTGTTGCTTCACCTGACCGGCTCTTGTATGAAAAGTGCGTGATCTTCAGCTGGCTTTTATTGCGCGTTATGCTTGCTGTACATGCATGTGTGTGTGTGTGTAATGTTGCTTTTAGTCCTTCCCCTGTATGGAGAGAAGTTCGCACTTCTGCTTGCAATGCGTTTATCTGCTTAATTTTAGGCCATATAATGTGTATATGCTACAAAATAAGTTGGATCTCCTTGGCAGCTTTTGATCTGTGTATTGATTTCTGTTGGCATGCTTGGACTGATTAAGAGCATGGTCAGGACCGAAACTACTGTAGCCTGCGTGCTCATTGGCCCCGTTTTAATTGTCTGTGTCGCATGCTGATTTTGATAGGGCGAGCTGGAGAGGCAGCTGCTGCAGGCTAATCCAATCCTGGAGGCCTTTGGCAATGCCAAGACGGTCAAGAATGACAACTCGTCCCGATTCGTAAGAACGATTTAAGTCAAACGTGTGGAAGGTGCATTCGCTCATGCCAGAATATCCATCTCACTGTCGGTGTCCATCGCAGGGGAAGTTCATCAGAATCAACTTCGATGTCAACGGATATATCGTGGGTGCCAACATAGAGACCTGTATCCTTCAGTAAATCATTTGTTTTCGCAATGTACATTGCGGTCAGGTTTATACAATAGCATTCTCTTTGGTTCAGCTTTTGACCCTTTGCACAGTTGCTGGCTTGTACTAACCTGATGGATTGTGTTGACTATCAGCATCTTTCCTTAACTTGCTTCTTGTCAGACCTTCTTGAAAAGTCTCGTGCCGTTCGTCAGGCCAAGAATGAGCGCGCGTTTCACATCTTCTACTACATGTTGACAGGCGCTGGAGACCAACTGCGCTGTAAGCCAAATATCCACAGTTTTTAGTGTTTTGAAATTGTTAGATATTGAAGTCGGACCAAAGTGGCCTAGACTTCTTAAGTCCTTATCGACAAATTTGAATGCTACTTTGTATTTTCTGATACCTGGCTTAACTGACAGGTAACGCTTGCCTTGACATGAGGTATTTTACACGTACTGTTTTTAAACCTGTCTATTTCACAACCAACTCGGATGACATACGGAACATTAATATCGGAAAGTCATGTAAGGTCTTGCTCTGCGCTGTATGTCCAATATCTGTATCTAACCATCAAACGCTCCATCAGCGGAACTGTGTCTGGAGAACTATAGCAACTACCGCTTCCTGTCAAACGGCAATGTGACCATCCCTGGGCAGCAGGATAAGGACCTCTTCTTGGAAACCATGGAGGCCATGAAAATCATGAGCATTCCTGAAGACGAGCAGATCGGTAATGAGATGCTCTCTCCGTTGATCTGATTCTGGCATGAAGGCGCTCAGTGTTGCCCCTCACCTTGTGTCTATGAAGGTGAAGTATAATGCTTGTGCTCTTCCCGCCTACCCTAGGTATGCTGAAGGTGGTGTCTGCAGTTCTCCAGCTGGGGAACATGAGTTTCAAGAAGGAGCGTCAGTCGGACCAGGCCTCCCTGCCTGACAACACGGGTATGACAAACTGACGCACTATGATCTCACAGAATGAAGCGAGACCAGTGCAGAGTTCACCTGCACGCGTCGCCCCAGCCTGAGGCGTATGGATTCGCTGAAGTAGCATTTTTTTTTCCCCCAGGACCTTTTTTATTTTGCTCTGACTTGCGCTTCCTGTCTCCTCAGCCGCGCAGAAAGTGTGTCACCTGATGGGCATGAATGTGACCGACTTCACGCGGGCCATCCTGTCCCCGCGAATCAAAGTGGGCCGGGACTATGTGCAGAAGGCACAGACCCAGGAGCAGGCGGAGTTCGCTGTGGAGGCTCTGGCCAAAGCCACGTATGAGCGCATGTTTCGCTGGCTGGTCCTGCGCATCAACAAGGCTCTGGATAAGACCAAACGCCAGGGCGCCTCCTTCATTGGCATCCTGGACATCGCCGGCTTTGAGATATTTGAGGTAAGGGGGGGGGGATCAGTTAGGCTACACCCAGTGATGAACTTAAGCACAATACACAGGCAAAACCTAAGTGTTGGTCTCATCTTTGTCGGCATCATTTCAACCGATCTTTGTTCTTCCCTGCAGCTGAACTCCTTCGAGCAGCTGTGCATCAACTACACCAACGAGAAGCTGCAGCAGCTGTTCAACCACACCATGTTCATCCTGGAGCAGGAGGAGTACCAGCGGGAGGGCATCGAGTGGAGCTTCATCGACTTCGGCCTGGACCTGCAGCCCTGCATCGACCTCATCGAGAAACCGGTGTGTTTTTGTTGTGTTGTGTTTTTTTATGTTTTGTTGCTCTGACAAAATACTGACACTTTCTCCTGCTTATTCAATCTCCTCCAGGCAAATCCACCAGGTATCTTGGCCCTGCTAGATGAAGAGTGTTGGTTCCCCAAAGCGACAGACAAGAGCTTTGTAGATAAGCTGGTGCAGGAACAGGGCACCCATCCGAAGTTTCAGAAGCCCAAGAAGCTGAAGGATGATGCCGATTTTTGCGTCATGCACTATGCTGGGAAGGTGAGCCTTTGCCCGGTGGTTTTGCATACTAATGTATTGAGGCCCTGACATTGGTTGGATACAAACGCGTTAACGCTAGATTCTAAATGTTGAACTTCCTAGCGTAGAAATTCTAAATGTGAGACTTCCCTTGCAGGTGGATTATAAGGCTGATGCTTGGCTGATGAAGAATATGGATCCTCTGAATGACAACGTGGCCACGCTCCTGAACCAGTCCTCCGACAAGTTTATCTCGGAGCTGTGGAGAGACGGTGAGGGAGGAAGGAGACGTAGTGTCCTAAGACCTCTGAAATGCGACTCCTGAGTGGACTGGTAGATAACTGTGCTCTCATCCAGCTTTGACGGGGGGAGTGTCTAGCGGTGAATAGTTTTTGGAGGAGATCCCATTTAGCTGTGAGGAGGAACTGGGTCAGGACATGTGTAGAAGAGTTATTGTGTACTGGATAAAACTTGGGGAATGTTAGATATATACTGAATTGCTTATTTATACTTTTTTCTGCTTTTTAATTTGTGCTCCTCCCAGCCATCCTCACTAGCTCCTCCCCCTTTGTCTCCTCCCAGTCCTTGTCTGTTTCTCTCACGCCCCTGTTTCTCTAAGGGACAGCCTTGTGACGGGGCTATTCTCATCACTAGCTTCCAGGTGACACTTTCTGCACCTCTTCATCAGTCTTTGACTGCTTACTACACACCCTCTGGATCATTTGGACCCTTCCCCCCCCCCCCCCCCCCCCTTTCATTGGACACCTTGACTCATTGCCCTGTGTTTTTTCCTTTTGGCATGTCGTGATGTTTATCGCAACCGATTCCACAACTGAATGCTGCACGACGTGCTGCACGCAGAAATGCATTCCTCCTGACACGCACCGTTGACGTCCTCGTGGCAGGAGTGCAGAATACCTTTTAAGGGAAAAATCGGGCTGTAAAGCATTTCATCGCTCTATTTTAAATGATGCCACAGGGCACGTATGAACTTGAAACTGCAAACCGCGACGCAGGCAAAATGAAAATCCCTCGCAGTCATGATCTGCCAGTACAGATCACCTACAACAACATGTGTAGCCTAGACGGCTAGAATGAATCTAGCTATTTTATATGGCCCCACAGAAAACCTTTCCCCCCCCCCCCTCAGCATGCATGCATAATTAACCAGCACTAGCATCGCAAAGAATTGAAAGTAATTGTAAGGCTTTCACTGCAAACAAAATGACTCCATGTTTAAGATGCTGCTTTGTGGTAACTCCTGGCTTGTGTCAAATGGAGACACTTGCTCGTTCACTCTCCTTTGTCATCGTGTCACGTTATGGAGAAATGCATGCTGGGAATCAACTCACCGATACTACTGTTAGGGTTGAGACAGTATCCGTGAGTCACTGTAGTTCTCGTAGAAAGTGTTAAGGGACTGGTCTTGTGGTTAATACCACCCCACCATCATGTCATAAATCCGGTGTCTCTTCTCAGTGGATCGTATTGTGGGTCTGGACAAAGTGGCCGGGATGTCCGACTCGACACCGGGGGCCATGAAGACGCGTAAGGGCATGTTCCGCACGGTGGGCCAGCTGTACAAGGAGTCCCTCACCAAGCTGATGACCACGCTGAGGAACACCAACCCCAACTTCGTCCGCTGCATCATTCCTAACCATGAGAAGAAGGTAGAGCCCACAGTTCTGTCAAAATGCATTAGTGAGCATTAGCTGCTGTGAAGAGTAGAAACGTGAAACGTATTTCTCTAATTTCCAAGTTGTGTAGTTTTAGTCCGAAGTTGTAATTCCAAACCTCTGAAGGATTAAGATGACTACAGACATGTACTTTTTGGCTTGAGTAGGTAGGTTTTGATTGGGAAAAGCTCTCGTTTAGGCTGGGAGGTACTATATCAGCTATTATGTGCCCTGTTCAGGCAGGTAAGCTGGACCCCCACCTGGTTCTGGACCAGCTGAGATGCAATGGTGTTCTGGAGGGAATCCGCATCTGCAGACAGGGCTTCCCCAATCGGATAGTCTTCCAGGAGTTCAGACAGAGGTGCGCCAACTCCTCTCCTCTCTGCTGTGTGCACTTGTTGTGGTGGTGCATCCCCCCCCCCCCCCGCTCCATCTCTCTCACTTAAGTCCTCCTGTCAGTGAAGATGATCCCCTCTTTCCACAGGTATGAGATCCTGACTCCCAATGCTATTCCTAAGGGTTTCATGGATGGCAAGCAAGCCTGTGTGCTCATGGTGAGACTTTGTGCCTTAATACACGTGCTGCTTTGTGGAATCGCTGCTACTCTAAACCACCAGTCATCTAAAACAGTGTTTCCCAACCTTTTTTGAATTGTGTACCCCCTGAGAGATTTTCTCATACCACAAGTACCCCCTTTGTCAAATGTGTTGATGATTCAATAAAAGTAGAACGTACAACTGATTATCAAATTTAAAACATTTTATTAAATCTCCATAACTTGAACATTTAATTCATTAAGCAACACATCCCAGATAGATTTTCTTTCTATACCAGGGCACAGCTAATGGAATGGCTGATAATATTTACCCATCATCAGGGAAATTAAATATAAAATTTTTTTCCACGTACCCCCTGTAATGTGCTCGCGTACCACTAGGGGTACGCGTACCCCCGGTTGGGAATCACTGATCTAAAACACGATAGATGTTTTGTTTTATTGTTGCATTTGAAATTTACTGGCTTGAATTTTTTTTTTTTAAACATCTGTACTAGGCATGCTTAGCTTAATATGTTGACTTCAAAATCAATAGCTTTTTTTTTTTTTTTTTTTTTTTTTCCTTTTACATTAAAATGGAAAAGCCAAGCTGAATATTACACGATTTTGAAAATGTTTTTTTTTTTTTTTTTTTTTTTTTTTTTTTTTTTTTTTTTTTTTTTTTTTTTTTATTCCCATCACCCTCCCCCAGATCAAAGCCCTGGAACTGGACTCCAACCTGTACCGGATTGGCCAGAGCAAAGTGTTCTTCAGGGCTGGAGTGCTGGCTCATCTGGAGGAGGAGAGGGACATGAAGATCACCGACGTCATCATCGGCTTCCAGGCCTGGTGTCGAGGCTTCATCGCTCGCAAGTACGCCGTGCGCTTCCGCTGCCGTGTGTCTCAGTGGGGAGTCGCTTCTCTAAAACGCTCTGCTCACTTCTCTATCCCTGGTTGAATTTCCCCCCCCACCGCAGAGCATTTGCCAAGAGACAGCAGCAGCTGACCGCCATGAAGGTGATCCAGAGAAACTGTGCTGCGTACCTGAAGCTCCGAAACTGGCAGTGGTGGAGGCTCTTCACAAAGGTAGGACCCAATGAGGATTGTCCTAAACTGTACAGCGGGTCTTGCTACTCGGCTCCTCTCGTGTACCTGCGCACTGGCATGGCTCGGAGTACCTGCGCACACACTGCGGACTGTGCTTCGGTGCATGTGCTTCACTGGATTCGCGTTCCCTTGCACAGGTGAAGCCACTGCTGCAGGTGAGCCGGCAGGAGGAAGAGATGCAGGCCAAGGAAGATGAGCTGATCAAGGTGAAGGAGAGGCAGCAGCAGGTGGAGGAGCAGCTGCAGGAGTCTGAAATCAAAAATTCACAGGTGTGACCAGAATGGAACCCCATCCAGCCGTGGGATTCAAACCCATGACCTTCTGGTGATTCTGACCTTTTTGAATAGGTTTACATAGTCCCTAATTTTTTTTCCTTTTGGTCCTCCCTGCCTACCCGCCCCACAGTTGAATGCGGAGAAGGTAGCCCTGCAGGAGCAGCTGCAGGCCGAGATCGAGCTCTTCGCTGAGGCCGAGGAGATGCGAGCACGCCTAGCCACCAAGAAGCAGGAGCTGGAGGAGATCCTGCATGACCTGGAGGCCCGTGTGGAGGAGGAGGAGGAACGGGTTGCTCATCTGCAGAATGAGAAGAAGAAGATGCAGCAAAACATCACGGTAAAATGTCTTTCAAGGATGACTGATCATTGGAGGAAGTGATCAGGGCCCTTAAAGCTTACAGGTCGTCTGTCTTTTGTCCGTTTGAATTTGTAAAGGCTGGGATGTGAATACAAAAAATATATATATTTGTTTCTGTAAGAACGTTTCGAGGAGGTGACCATGCACACTTCTCTCCGCAGGACCTGGAACAGCAGCTGGATGAGGAGGAGGCAGCCAGACAGAAGCTGCAGGTGGAGAGGGTCACGGTGGAGGCCAAGGTTAAGAAGCTAGAGGAAGATGTCATGCTGCTGGATGATCATAACAATAAACTCGGCAAGGTCTGTACACTTAATGCTGGGGTCTTATAGCTCCCGTCACGTCAGCCTGAGTGCTTCAAATTTAGCTATTTGTTGGTTGTTCTCACTACTTCTACAGCCAAAAATCTCACATCCTTTTCCCTCATGTGTGAGGAAAAGCAGCCAGTGTTAATCTGAATTGTTCCCTTTTGCAGGAGAAAAAACTACTAGAGGATAGAATCTCTGAGTTCACCATAAATCTGGCTGAAGAGGAGGAGAAGTCCAAGAGCCTGCAGAAGCTCAAGAACAAGCATGAGGCCATGATCACAGACCTTGAAGGTACCTTCATACCCCTGCATTCTGTGCCCTAAACCTCCATGTGCTACTCGTCACGTCCTCGCTGCTCCCTCCA
The DNA here is from genome assembly GCF_023856365.1 of Brienomyrus brachyistius. Classification (NCBI taxonomy): domain Eukaryota; kingdom Metazoa; phylum Chordata; class Actinopteri; order Osteoglossiformes; family Mormyridae; genus Brienomyrus; species Brienomyrus brachyistius. Next base: position 10,685,335 of record NC_064537.1, read on the forward strand.
AACACTGCGTCTCATCTCGCCTGATGTCTCTCAGACCGCCTCCGCAAGGAGGAGAAGCTGCGGCAGGAGCTGGAGAAGAACAGACGCAAGCTGGAGGGCGACTCCACCGAGCTCCATGACCAGATCGCTGACCTGCAGGCTCAGATTGCTGAGCTTCGTGCTCAACTGGCGAAGAAGGAAGAGGAGTTGCAGGCGGCACTGAGCCGGTGAGGTGGCCATGCTTGTCCACACCAGAGAAATCCCATTGTGCAATGATCTTGGCCAGAATGAGACCTTCCTGCAATAGTGACATACCTGTTTTTTTTTCGGTTGCTCCAGGATGGAAGAGGAGGCAGCCCTAAAGAATCAGGCCCAGAAGAAGATCCGAGAGCTGGAAGCTCAGCTCTCTGAGCTCCAAGAGGACCTGGAACTGGAGAGGGCCGCCCGCACCAAAGCTGAGAAAAACCGCAGGGACCTGAGTGAGGAGTTGGAGGCCCTCAAGACGGAGCTGGAGGACACTCTGGACTCCACGGCTGCCCAGCAGGAGCTCAGGTAACTGACTACCTAGGCGCATACCAAGAAGGAAAAAAATGCTTCTTAGCCAGCTGTGACATCACCCTGTAGACCATAGTTACAGATGCTGCACTATTTAAGCTTGAAAGTATCATTAATGGAATGTGAATACGATGTGACAAATCGCCGTACGATATGTGAAACGCTGCATGAGATGCTGAGCTTGTGATCGCTATGGAGACTGGAAGACTGGCTGCGTGGATGCTACAGTCACCCAGCATCAGTAGAGAGTATCGTATGGCAAATCGCTTGCCATGGAGCAGAGCGAAATTCAAGGTTTGACTACTGCATCGCTGTCGCAAGTCAAACAATCGTAAAGCGAGGAGCATCATGCTATAGTCTAGTGCTTCAGGTATTAACTAAAGGGTACTAATCTGACTTGTACGCTGTTGCATTGAAGGCCATGCATGACAGAGCCTTGTCTGACATTTGGTTATGATGCATTTTCTGTCTGAATTCTCACTCGCCCGTTTTTTTTCTTCCTGTTTCACAGGGCTAAGCGTGAGTCAGAGGTCACACAGCTGAAGAAGACCCTGGAGGACGAGGCCAAAGTGCACGAGCAACAGGTGGCCGAGATGCGGCAGAAGCACGGCCAGGCGTTCGACGAGCTGAATGAGCAGTTGGAGCAAACCAAGAGGGTAACTGCATGGGGGGGTGTGATTGGGGGACGGCTGGATTTTCATGGAGCTGTCGTGGTTAGATACACAGGACCGCTGACGCCGAATGTACAACCGTTGACGTTTAGGGCTAAGACCGTAGGTGAGGCCACTCTTACAGGTGCATTGCTGGATGTGGGAATCGTTGCACGTTTCCACAGAACAAGGTGTCTATGGAGAAGGCCAAGCAGGCCCTGGAGAGCGAGCGCAATGAGCTGGCTATCGAGCTGAAGACCCTGACGCAGGGCAAGACCGACTCGGAGCACCGTAGGAAGAAGGTGGAGACACAGCTGCAGGAGCTACAGGTGAAGCACGCGGAGAGTGAGAAACACCGGACGGAGCTTTCAGAGAAGGTCAACAAGGTCCAGGTATGACTTGCTGGGGTGTAATGTGGGAAAGCCTCTGCGCGACTTATCGGGGGAGAGGAAGGTTGCATTGTGACGTTTTTATAAACCCTTCTGTTCCACAGGCGGAGTTGGATAACGTGAACGGCCTGCTCAGCAATGCCGAGAGCAAGTCGATCAAAGCATCCAAGGACTGTTCAGCTGTCGAGTCCCAGCTGCAGGACACGCAGGTATGATCAGGGCAGGTCTGACGCGGCGCCCTTCCCGCAGCGAAGGCCTCTTTCAGGTCCCGTGCTAAGGCAGCGCTGCCTTCACAAAGCGCTAACTGTACTTTATTGACCCCCCTCCCCCTTGTAGGAGCTGCTCCAGGAGGAAACGCGGCAGAAGCTGGCCGTGTCCACCCGCCTTCGGCAGATGGAGGAAGAGCAGAATAGCTTGAAGGAGCAGCTGGAGGAAGAAGAGGAGAGCAAGAAAAATTTGGAGAAACAGCTTCTCACCTTGCAGACACAGGTATCCCTCATCGCCGCCTTCCTAATTCCTCCTGGATAGTTTCTCTGTCCATTTTTTTATTTTGAATATAGTGAACCGCGTGTTTCTATCTGCTATTGTCCCATTTTCAGAAACTTCGGATATGTTTAAATGTCTTTCTTCCAAACCTCTAAGTGATATTTAATGTAATAAGATGCCAAATCAAGCATTTGTCCCCCAGTGTGTTGGTGCAGGTCTGCTGTTCGTCTGAATACTAATGTTAAATACAACTTGTAGATGCTCCATCACCTGCTGAAATCCACTGACATTACGTTTCCCATTTCAACACGTCCTGCAGATGGCAGAGATGAAGAAAAAGGTGGAGCAGGAAGCGTCCTCCCTGGAGAGTGCGGAGGAAGGTAAACGGAGGGTCCAGAGGGACTTCGAGGCCGTGAACCAGCAGCTAGAGGAGAAGTGTACCGCCTTCGACAAGCTGGACAAGACGAAGACCCGGCTGCAGCAGGAGCTGGATGATCTGATGGTGGACCAGGATCACCTGAGGCAGACTGTGCAGAACCTGGAGAAGAAGCAGAAGAAGTTTGACCAGGTAAATTAAACTGGGCGAGGATGCACTACTGTAATCATGGCAATAAATTCAATGGCAATTTGGAGCCAGTCCAACAGTCATAATGATGGTCAAAGTCAATATTGTCTCCCATGGTTGCATTAGTCGAAGGTACATTCAGGAAAATGCATGCAACGGGGAAAAAACTGTAAGGCAATACAGACTCGCTACCGGATCTGTGCCATGAGCTGCTTAATTGCTTCGTAGATGCTGGCCGAGGAGAAGTCGGTTTCCAGTCGATACGCAGAGGAACGAGATCGGGCTGAAGCGGAGGCGAGGGAAAAAGAGACCAAATCGCTGGCACTGAACCGAGAGCTTGAGGCCGTGGTGGAGCTCAAAAACGAGCTGGAACGGACCAACAAGCAGCTCAAAGTGGAGATGGACGACCTTGTGTCTTCTAAAGATGACGTCGGCAAGAGCGTAAGCACGCGTTTTCTGTTTGTCCGCGTCCGAATCGCAGTATTCGTGTGTTTTGTAGTCCATTCTTGTTTGATTTGGTAACAGGACTCTGGCCCCTTTTTTGCTCGCATGTTTGTAGGTCCACGAGCTGGAGAAGTCAAAGCGAGGCATGGAACAGCAGCTGGAGGAGATGAAAACCCAACTGGAAGAACTGGAGGATGAGCTGCAGGCCACTGAGGATGCCAAGCTGAGGCTGGAGGTCAACATGCAGGCCATGAAAGCCCAGTTTGAGAGAGATCTGCAGGGTAGGGATGAGATGGGTGAGGAGAAGAAGAGACAGCTGCTCAAGCAGGTACGCCAAGATCGTGCTCCGTCAGTGACGTTGCTGGCTGACTGGCGGAATTTCGTGACTGCATCTGTCTCGCTTTGACTTCCTCCAGGTGCGGGAGATGGAGGTGGAGCTAGAAGACGAGAGGAAGCAGCGCACTGTGGCAATGGCTGCCCGCAAGAAGCTGGAGGTTGATCTGAGGGAGCTTGAATCCCAGATTGACATGGCCAACAAAGGTCGGGAAGATGCCCTCAAACAGCTGAGGAAGCTGCAGGTACAAGTTCTTGCCTTCATCCTATAAACGCTCCATACCTGTTGGTACAGTGTTCTGGTGAAAGCCCTTCACCTGAAACGTTAGTAACAAAATGTCCAAACGCAAATGATTTAAAGACAACCCCCCCCCTCCCCGACTTGTCATATCCCAGGCCCAGATGAAGGACATGCTGAGGGAGCTGGATGAGTCCCGCCTGTCCCGCGATGAGATTTTGGCCCAGGCCAAGGAAAATGAGAACAAGATCAAATCTTTGGAAACCAATGCAATTCACCTCCAGGAGGTTGGTTGGCCCCCTCCCTCGTTTTTTGCCCCATATCCTTACTTGATACAGACTTGCCCTGGTGACACAGTCCCATGTTCTCTCCCTTCCATCTCCAGGAGCTTGCTGCAGCAGAGAGGATGAAAAAACAAGCCCAGCAAGAGCGGGACGAGCTGCAGGACGAGCTGGCCAACCTTTCCTCCAAGAGGTACAACGGTCCAGATGGCCACTGCCGTCAGACTGCTGACATGAAAGTGTGCTGTGGACTGGTTGAGCTTTTAAGGTTTTGCCATTTTGACGTCTGCCCCGCTGTCTCAGCTCCCTTACGTCGGATGAGCGACGCCGACTGGAAGCACGCATCACCCAGCTAGAGGAGGAGCTGGAGGAGGAGCAGAGCAACATGGAGATGCTGAATGACCGCCTCAAACGTGCCATGCAGCAGGTGCTTGGGGGAGGGTGTGCAAGACGCTTCTCAAGAAGTCTATGATCAGATGGTTGACCGAGACCTTCAAAGGGCAAAGTCCAATATGTGCCATCATGCTCCCAACCAGTTGCATTAACAACCACCAAAAAGACACGCATAAGAGGTTTTTGCAGATGCAAGTAACCTTGTTAACTGGAACAGCGGGTACTTGTGTCGTACTCCGATACAGACACTAGGAAGTTCTAAAAATTAGCCAGTCATCAGGGTGGCAGAGCCATGAACTAGGATCGGGAGTGAAATGGAACAGAAAGGCTTTGACCCCTCACACCCTTCAGTGATCTGGGCCCAGGAAGAGCTCCCTCTACAGACCAGTAAGCTATAGTGCACTTGTAATGAATCAAAGTCAAGTTATAAATAACGATTCATCACAACCAATCAGTTTGCACAATAATACAATAAGTCCCCAAATCAATTTAGTCTGAAATCATTGTTACAAATTTTTGGATTCTACAAGGGAACACTGACAAGGTCAAAGAACTAGTTTGAATCTCATTACCATGAGACATGTGGTTTTTGCATCATAATTTGAGTTAAGTACATTGTGTGTGTGTGTGTGTGTGTGTGTGTGTGTGTGTGTGTGTGTGTGTGTGTGTGTGTGTGTGTAAAACCAACCAAAACTAGCATCAGCCAATGACATGAGACCTACTGAAACACTAAGTCCCACCTCCCTGCTCTTTCAGGCTGACCAGCTCACCATAGAGCTGGCGGCTGAACGCAGTGCTAGTCAGCAGCTGGAAGGGGCTCGCTCACAGCTGGATCGGCAGAACAAGGACCTGAAACAGAAGCTACAGGACCTGGAGGGGACTGTCAAGAGCAAGTACAAGGCCAGCATCACTGCCCTGGAGGCCAAGATCGCTCAGCTGGAGGAGCAGCTGGACGTCGAGACCCGGTCAGTGCTGGTTTCCTCCTCCCTTCGACGCATGCCTCTTGTGCGAATCTCACGGTGGACTTTCATGGCCGCGGCTGACCTCCCTGTTCTCCGCTCCTGCAGGGAGAGACAGCAGGCCTCCAAGGTGGTGCGACGTGTCGAGAAGAAGATGAAGGAAGTCACCCTGCAGGTCGAGGATGAGAGACGCAACACGGAGCAGTACAAAGACCAGGTTGGCCTCCACGTCCAGTGGTGCTGCAGATGGGCAGCTTCGTAACGTGCTGGGTGCAGCGGGACCGGAGCTTAAAGGCCTGGTCAGAGTCCAACTAGAATTTAAACTTCAGTGAGCAGAATGACACAATGATATTAGCTAGTCAGTTTTTAGGCATTAGTCTCATGAGTAGCAAAACTTTTCAACTTGGTGCAGATGACTTTCTTCCCTTTTTTCAAAGAACTTGAGTATTAAGCGCATTAAAGGTGCGATGGTAGAATTTGCACCTGCATCGCATGCGGTGGCTTGTAGCATGGCCAGTTTCACAAGCGGTAAAATAAGCTGCTCCGCCTCTGCAGGCAGAGAAGCTCAACGTCCGGATGAAGCAGCTGAAGAGGCAGCTGGAGGAGGCCGAGGAGGAGACCTCGCGTGCCAACGCCTCCCGCCGCAAACTGCAGCGGGAGCTGGAGGACGCCACGGAGTCCGCCGACGCCATGAACCGCGAGGTCAGCTCGCTGAAGAGCAAACTGAGGTGAGCGTGCTGCTTCAGGGTGGCCAAGGAATTGGCGCCATTTTAATCTCTCTCCATGTGGCACTTCTCATACATGAAAAGCAGCTGCCCGTCATAGAAGGCGTAGAAAATGCACAACTAAGGTACAGATCAAAAAGCGTAGGACTGGGAGTCTCAATCACATTTTAGTCAGATGTCAAACCGGTATCGGAATACAATATGTAACAAGGTCAAAAAAGTATAAGCTAAACAAACTAATACTGTATAATATGGACTGATCTGCATAACAATGAAGCTAAGAGTAAATGACCTAGGTTAGATCAGCTGTTGCTCCTTTATAAAGAAGGAAAGGCCACAATTGTACAACCTGAATGACAATGACCCATGTGACTTGCTAATCCACAGACGTGGGGATGTTCCCTTTACTACCACCACCACACGTCGTAACGCCGGCCGCCCTGGGATGGACAGCGATGAAGATGGAGACGCTAAGGGCGACGCCTCCGAACACAAGGAGTGACCTGACTGCAGCGTCCAATGGCGCACACATTCCCCCCCCCCCCCAATCTATGCATATGTGCACAGGAATGGAATGGGAGGTGGTTGTAGCAAGTATTAATCATGTCAAACTTTATTAATGATAAGGTAAAATACACCTGTACTTGAGTGCATTTCATATTCACACAAATGCTAACATGGAGAAATTATGCCACATGGTCATGTGATAGATGTGTAAAGAGCATCTTATCTGCCTTGTACGACGCATCACAAATGCAAAAATATGGGCCAAACTTCTTTCCCTTCCTTCTCAAACTTGAATATCTTCTTGAATGTGAATTATTTTTGTAACGATGCATAAACTGGAATATACTTGCCATTTATCTATTTTTCTACTGTTTTTTTCGAAAAGGCGAACTGTCGACAAATAGCCAAAGCATTACTGTAGTATGCAGTGGAGGTATTGGTTTGTTACATTCGTTATTAAAGGCATGAAAAGGGGCAATGTCACTAATTTTACTAAGCAGTTCAGCTGTACTAGGTTGCAATGTTTTGGGTTATCAATGGTGTTGCATTTAAGATGTCTGCCTTTAACAATGCACACCCATGCACACAACTGCGCTGAATGTTGCAGTGTGGTGGTTTGAGGAATTTTGGTGACATTTGTCTGGGTGCACCGTTCTGTGCAGTCCGATTACCATATGGTTAGGAATGTGCTCTTTTTCCAGCTTTCCACTTATTCTGGTTCACAAAACTGGTGTACAACAGTAATTTTAGCCTGTAGTGCTGAGAAGGCTGAAGATTTACTCTTCCCCTCATGTGCATCTAGGTATGTTCCGGGTGTTTGGGGTCTCTTGTGAAAGCTACGAACTGAGCAAACACTGTGACCTATACTTTAGAGGAGCATATGAAAGACCTCCATCGACTTCACCTTTTTGAAATTTTTATACTCTAGTTTTGTGATGTTACAGCATCTCATGCTTGTACCCTCCCCCCCCCCCCCCCCCTTATGCATTATCCGCTTTGGGCTGTTCATTTTATCTTGTGATGTTTTGTATTGGGATAAATTTGCTCCACCACAAGCACCAGTACTCTCTTGCAACTCAAAGTTTGTCTTCCCTGTCACCATAAAGTCACTTCAACCAAATAAAACTTTCTTTGTACATTGTCCCACACTCTGCTTATTTCAAGTCGTGTCTATTATTATGCCAGTGGAAGAGTGATACCTTTTAGGTTCCTACATTTCCCACTTTAAAATACCTTTCCCGACTGTGCAGGAGTGGAGATGGCAAAGGTAGTTAATTGGGGGTTGACACACCCCCAGAAGATGCTGCACTGGGAAATAGCCTATCTTGCCCTTGCTAGGAGCCACAAGGTGATCTGAAAGGCAAACGCTTGTACTTCCCACTTTTGAGTGTTGGATAGTGTCTGGTAGCTCTGCATCAATAGTTTTTGCTGGAGATAAGCACACACCCCCACTGCTTGGTTTGAGATGTTGCTCTTTGCACATTCTGGAGCTGACAACTAATTCATGTTCATCAAAAATGTTAAATTTGGATTTTTTTTGTTGTAATCTAGATATACTAAAAGGTTTGGAAAACATAAATCAAATTCCATACCGCGTAGGAATCCTGCATATTCATGGCGTTTTTAATGGGTTATAGATTATGCAAAGTCATCCAGGTAACATTTTACTAGGCTCGAGGCTAATCGAGTTCATTTGGTGCGGCGTGCAGTAACCGTACTCCTCCACTAGATGGAGTCATGGGCACAAAAAAGGAAATTACTCCACCGTCTACGACAACTGCAGCGAGAACAGGCTGGAACCGGTAGGATGAACGGTGACCCGGGGACGGAGGAGGAGCTTCTGCGCAGCGGGCCTGACAGCCAGGATTTTACGTAACACGGAGGTTACCGGAGGGCGGTGAAAGCGACGCTGAGGGACAGTGAACTTCCGACATGTTACCGAAACACGGCTGAAAACGTGGAATGATTCGCGGCCTTTTACTCTGATAAAAATAAAAGTCTTTTAGGCCTACGGCTAGACTGAGACCCGAGACGCTAAAGCAGGTTTATATCTGAGTCGGGAGGAGGCACCGGCCTCTGGAAGTGTTGCGCGTTATACAAAATACGGCGTTTGTTGTGCATTGATAATGTGCTTAAATAAGTTGCCAATGTAATCAGTCAGAGACGGTATACTCTGTTGCCAGTAAGGCGTGAAGATAGCTACGGCTTCCCTCACGACGCCATCGGACTAAGAAACAACCAGAAGCGCAGACAGCCTGTGAACGTTTGGAAAGACAGTTACAGTAAATATACTGCAGACTCCGCGAACGTCGGCGGCGCGTCGGTCCCCAGTGTTGCCACGTGACACGATGCTCGCCCCCCGGTGCGCTCACGTGGTCGGACCGTAGCCTGTGACCCTCCGGTAAGGGAAGATCGCTGACAGCACTGCTTAACCGCTTTAATTTTATGCGCCAGTTCATTTTTTGTGTTTTTTTATGTTTATGCGTCATAGCTGGTGGTCGAAATTTTTTTTTTCTGCACAAAGTTTAAATGTTTGGAGAAGCGGTCAAATGCCCAGATACAGAATAACGTGGCCTAATAAGTAACCGATTGGTTAACAGTAGCGTAAGAGTCTGTAAGATTTCAGCCCTGCATCCGGTGGTGCTGGAAGGGGTGGGACAGTGACTGCCACTGGCGTCTGTGCTTATAGAGATAGGAACTCCGAGGGGGACTACATGATACACCGGAGTACGCCGGCTTTGCAGGACACCGAAGCCTCTTTCCTGGGCAACATGGAGCTGATGTTGGTGAGTGATCTTCAGGTCCCATTTCCTCGGTTTAACCAGCAGCTACAAATCAGAGCTGCGCACAGTTCAGTGTAACTTGACCTTTAAAAGCGCTGTTTTTAGTCAGTGTGCAGTTACATGTACAGACGCGGTTAGTGTTCGTGTCGTATACAGTGCATTTCATAGTGTTTTTATTGGAATGATGGAGCAGCTGGGTGCCTTGCCTGAATTTTGCCAGTGTTCGCTGCTCTGGTTTGTATTTTGACTCTCAAGGGCAAGTGTTGAGCCATCAGAAACCTGCCCACTGGATCGTTCCAGTGGTTGATAAGTACTGCAGGTCGTCTTTGCCAACGTTGATAGATTTTGATGAGTGTGTCTAAGGATGCTTCGCCTGATTCTCCCTGGCCCTGAGAAGCCCGAGGCCACCTGAGCAGTTGTCTGCCACGGCAACCACAGGATGCATCTGGACAGCATTGGCTACAAGTTGATTCTGTCTAAGTACCATAGCTTTGCTGGTCATTGGCTTGCCTGAGGCCGGAAGCCGCTGGTCATTGGCTTGCCTGAGGCCGGAAGCCGCTGGTCATTGGCTTGCCTGAGGCCGGAAGCCGCTGGTCATTGGCTTGCCTGAGGCCGGAAGCCGCTGGTCATTGGCTTGCCTGAGGCCGGAAGCCGCTGGTCATTGGCTTGTCTGAGGCCGGAAGCCGCTGGTCATTGGCTTGTCTGAGGCCGGAAGCCGCTGGTCATTGGCTGCTGCTATGACACATTTTGAGGAGTTGTTGCAGTTATAGTGTGCTATATAGTGTTATTGTTGTTATAGTGTATATTATATTGGAATATCCAATTACATATGTGTGATATGAAAAATTTTAATTACCAAAATGAATTAACTGTTTAATTCCTTGTGTTTTGGTGGGTATAGTTATGTGTGACCTTAACAACCACCGGAACGGCTTGCTTCTAAGAGGGAGATTAATGTTGTCATGTGCATTGTTGTCTGCCGTGACATTTGTTAAGGTTCATGGCAAATTGCCTTGCACAGAGACATGCAGGTCTACACTGCATGACTCACAGCATTTTAAAAATGAAAGTTGTCATGGGGGGAATGCAAGGGGGAGAAATGGGGCAAGTGTGTGTGTGTGTGAGGGAGAGAGAGAGAAGCAGAAGTACATGGATTAAACAGCCATGGGCAGGGAGAGAGGGTTGAGAGAGAGAGCCATTGTGTGTGAATGGGAGAGAGATTTAGAAGGAGGGAGAATGAGCGAGAGAGGGCTGGGAAGAGATGGAGGCTCACTCTTTAGTAGGCTGTTGATTCAGCGTGTAGGGAAGAGAATAAAATGGGAGAACTGCGAGAGAAGAGGGACTCAAAAGGCAAATCTGCAAGCGTTGCAGGGAAGGTGGGGCAGAATGGGCGGAGGTCTGCGCCTTTCATGGTGGAGTCTGACGGCCTTAGACGTGGTCTCTTGCACCGTGATGTGTACGCTTGTTACCCAGTGCACAGCTTTTCACAAAGCGGGGCATCGGTCCCTTTCTGGGTCCCGTGCCGGTGTGTCTGGCTGTGTCTGGCTCCTCCCCGTTTCAGCGTGTTTGTGACATGCGCCGCGATTCTGCTTTCGTGGAGGATGTAAGCAGTGGTTATAGGGAGGAAAACCTGGTTCAGCCTGTCCTGCCCTCGTGACGTCTGTGTAGACCGTCTGTACGCATCAGCGTCGTGTTCAGGGTTGTCGCGGTCTTGTGGGAAAGTGAAGGCCTGTTAATATCTTGCATTTGTCTTTATGTGTTACTGGAGTTTTATTGTTGCATGTCTGTATATTCGTTGACACATATTGTACATTCAGAGTGAGCGGTTGCCCATTTCTTTCTCTTCATGCAGATTAGCCATCTCATGACCCCATATGTTATCTTCCACGGTGTAGCACGCTGACCACACACGGCCGCTACCTCCTTGGGGATACCATGTACGAACAGTGTGAGGTCTTAACGCTACCCGACCTCTCCTCCAGGCCCACCCAGCGCTCAAAGCCTTCATGTGCGGCTCCCTGAGCGGCACCTGCTCCACCCTGCTCTTCCAGCCACTGGACCTAGTGAAGACCCGGCTGCAGACCCTGCAGAACAACATGCGCCCGGGGTGAGGTTCCTCCAGATCTCGTGTGACATGGTGGACCTAGAACTTTGCGCTGGACTGCGCATTGACTTCTCTGGGGTTAGCAAACAGGGGCACAGTTCAGGCCAAAATGGCTGATGCACTACTTCCCAGCACATACGCTAGTCTGATCTGAGCCTTGATGTCTGTGTGTGTGATGTGTCCCTTCTCTCTGGCCCTCAGCTCACCGAAGGTGGGGATGGTGACGGTGTTTCTGAATGTCATTCGTACAGAGAAACCGCTGGGGCTATGGAAGGGGGTCTCACCGGTGAGAGCAGACCTGTTATGGGAGTGTTGTTAATGTCCTCTTCACTTTCAAATACTATATATTGTTACAGAACGCACACACTAAGGCACACAACTGCTGAAATATTTTTGAGTTGCTCAGTCTCTCTAAGTAAAAATCTTCTGGAGGCAGAGTTTCAGAGCTGATTAAGGTCAGAGCTGGACTAATGAAGCACACAGTTTCTCCAGATGGATCTTTGCTCCCAGCTTAATTGGTTTCGCAAACATTCCTGTTTAGTTAGCTGCTGCCACTGTGAAGTTAATCCCAAATCTTGATGAAAGGAGCTGTGTCTTGTTTAGTGTGGGGGGGTCCGTCCCAGAAACCCCGTCGGTACCTTTTGGAGATCTCATGCTGTATCTTTGTGTCTCCCCTCCCACCCGCAGTCGTTTGTGCGCTGCATACCTGGAGTGGGCATCTACTTCAGCGCCTTCTACTCCCTGAAGCAGCACTTCTTCCCGGAGCGCGCCCCTAGCGCGGGCGAAGCAGTGCTGCTGGGCGCCAGCTCCAGGTCCGTGGCGGGAGTCTGCATGCTGCCCGTCACCGTCATCAAGGCGCGCTTCGAGGTGAGGACTCTGGTGCCCGTGAGGGAGGTCAGGGGCAGGGAGTGTCTGGCGAGTGCCGGTCTGCTGCCTGGCATACTGCCGTTGGCGTCAGGGGAAGGTCGGTGGGAGAGTGTAGGAAGAGGCTGCCGGGCACGGGGCCATCGGCACATTTATGTGACGTGACACTGCAAAAATGTCTTCTCAGTGGCTGACCAAAGTTATGGGGATTCTGATACGAGTCAAGTCACTTTATCATTTCAATATGTGGTGAGAAATTTATTCTCATTTCATACAACTGGACAATAAACACTGGATATAAAAAAAAAAACAGAGCATTGCACAGTAATGCAGGTAAACGGTGCGATTATCTCTGAGTGATTGTGCGGGAATTTACAAAGCTTCTGTGGGTCTGCCACGATGAAATCACCCCGTGCAGAGATTGTTTCCCTACCTGAGCAAATGGACCCTTGGGTCAGCTTGTACCTCCTACCTGGGGGGGGTCAGTGGATGTTGCATCGTGTCTGAGAACCATTATTTGACCTTGCAGAGTGGCCAGTACAACTACACGAGTGTGTTTGGGGCCCTGCGCAATGTGTGTGAGGCGGAGGGGCCCAGGGCCCTATTTTCCGGTCTGACTGCCACCCTTCTCCGAGACGCCCCCTTCTCTGGCATCTACGTCATGTTCTACAGCCAAGCCAAGAAGTCTCTGCCCCAGGGTGAGTGCGCTGGCCTGTCTCATGGTGATGGTGTTGATTAAAGAAACGGGCGATTCCAATAGTGCCACCTGTATTTATCACGATGATACATTTTGTTATTAAATGGTGCGGCTTGTGCTGTCATGCTGTGTTTCACAGCCTGTTCATTCCACATTGATCACTCATATCTCGTCTCGGGTTTTGTCAGAGGTCAGCTCCTCGCCCTACGTGCCCCTGGTGAACTTCGGCTGCGGGGTGCTAGCGGGCATCATGGCCTCCCTGGTGACGCAGCCCGCGGATGTGGTCAAGACGCACCTCCAAGTGAGTCCTCACCTGTACAAGAAGACCAGGGACGCTGTGTACTTCATCTACACAGTAAGACTGCCCGCCACGCACTGTCACTGCTGTAAATGGCTCTGTGCTGAAGCCTGACTCTTCGCGACTCTGTCAGTCTTGCTGACAGAAGCCGTGTCTTCCTTCGAAGCTGCTAATCCACGATCCCTTTCATTTCCTTTCCTCCCTCGTGTCGCCACCTTTCAGGAGCAGGGGCTTGGTGGGTTTTTCCGGGGGGGCGTGCCCCGATCCCTGAGAAGAACACTGATGGCTGCCATGGCCTGGACTGTGTATGAACAGCTGATGGCCAGGATGGGTCTGAAATCCTGAAGGAGAGAAGCCGCGTGGGCGTCTGGGCGCGTGGCGGGAATTAAAGGGGTACCTGTATGCAGTACAGTAACAAGCGAGCAGAAGTGTGTGCATATCCAAGGAAATGTGGGGTGCTTCGTGAAAAATAACAATAATAATAATAATAATAATAATATTTCATAATTAAGAGAACATCAAGAGGTGTGTGATTGTGGAGAGCGGTAGGAGCAGAGGAGGTATGTTTGTGTGCGCTTCCTTGTGACCAACTTCCTGTAAAGCTATTTAACACGGCTGACATTCCCAAATTGATACACAACCTCTGTTACGTGAGACTAGCAAAGCTGCTGACGCTCTGAAGTACTCAAGCTAAGGACTCAGCCAGCCCCTGTAAACGTAAGTGACCTACCTGCCAAATAATGTGTGTTTGGCATGAGCGAGGCTTGAAGCTGCAGGAACTGCAACGCGATGAGCCCCTGGACTGCCGGGTTATGGCAGTTACACGGCGATGGACGGACTGACTGAAGCGCAGACAATCAGAGTCCACTGCTTTGTGCTGGACTGCAGTGAGGGGTGATGGCACGATACTCCTTAAAGTGAAGAATCCCCCGTAAGATCGGAAATAGCAACATGAAACTGGATTCTGAACTGGTCTGTAGTGTATTATTGTTCTTTTAATGGGTGTGACTGCAGTGTTATGTTGCACTATAGCTAAAGACGGATTTATTGTAGTTAGTCCCACTGACATGATGACGTCATTCCTGTTTACGCGCCCTGCCTGCATCCCTACCGGCTGTCATTTCATGCCATGTAGCACTGTGCTATGTGGTCTAATGTGTCATTTCCACAGGCTTTCCATAGTACATACCTGGAGTTCTGCTCTGGAAATCCATGCAGTTTGAAGTCACAAGAACAAGTGATGAACAAATCGTCTAGCAGGAAACTGTCTGCAAATGCACTTTAAAAGCGAATTTGCTGCATTACAGCCAGTGACGGCTGAACTTCCACTGCATGGGAGGCTGGGAAGTCGTGCTGACCTAGACTGTGCCCCAGATGCAGTTCTGTGCGTTAGGACTGTATGTTTGCCCAGTAACCTTATTGAGAAGGTATAAGGATTTTTATCATCTTGGTAGGTGAGGTTTATAGTTTTCTGTATGTTTTTGCCTGCACATCTTCCCTTGGATAGGTGATGTGCCTGTTTTAACTGAATAAAAGACCCTTTTATAAAATTGTGTACAGTGTTGTTTGTTTTTTAAATCATATTTACTATTAGCATTATATGTATTTTCTAAAATTATCCAGGGGGCGAGTTAGATATAAATGACAAACAGGAAAACAGTACTACACAGGGGTGGATGTAGGAGAAATGTCAGCGGTCATTTTAGGGGGGGTAAACAAAACATACCCGCCCATTATGGTACGATTTAGGTACGTGTGTCAGTTTCTCTGGTAATTTCACAAAATAGCCAAAATTTGTATTCTCAGATGGTCATTTTCATTTTTATGAAAATCGTCCGGGAGGAATGAATCTGTAGGTCAATTCTCCGCTAACGTTAATCCTCGACACGCTGGACACGAGATCTCCGCGTGGCACGCGGGCCTTATCGTCTGTGAGCCGAAGCTGCGTGACAGAGATAAAGTGGCTATTCAGAAACACCGGGAAATGTAAAACAGAACAAAACTCAGGCACAGAGGCAATTCTAGGGATTCTAGAATAAAAAAACAAATAGACAAAAAATACTGTATGGGGAGCTTCAGCTCATAGCTCAGGGCCCCTGGCCATCGCCTGCCCTGCCTGTCTTGTTGCTGTGCTTGTGGTCAGGCATGCTTTAAATAACTGGTGGGATTGTAGGCAGCTTAGCTCATGACAAACTACAAAGCCAGAGACAGGTAACTGGAATGTTCTTGGAAGTTCTTCACCCACTGCATACTAAACCTGTAACCTTTTATGAATTGGTTAAGACCATTTAAATTCCTCAGCTAAATATTTTGAGAAACCCAGAACAAAACCTAATCCAGCGTGATTTTCTAGACTAGTTTGTTGTAAGCTGCCACTGTATATTTGCTGTGGTGGAGACCTTACTGTAGTCAGCTTCTTGGAAGTTGTGTGGTTGGAGTCGGGCAACGAGCGAGTAACGAAGGTCACCACTTCCTTAGTTATTTTAAGTCAAGAGCAATAGAAACTAAATGGATTTTTAATTAGAATTCTAAGGCATCATAGTTTTCAGTTACAGCACAATGCAGAACCCATATGCAGATTGAATTAAAAGTAATGTACATCTCATAAATTTAGACCTTGTTGCTCCTTTTGACTAGATAGACACTTTATTATCAATTCTAGTGACGTGTCTGTGGAAAAACCTATTAGAGCTGAATTAATTTTAAATAATTTAAAGGTAAGACTTCCAAGTTGTTAGTCACGAAATAGGAGTGTTGTTCGGCACCCTTTTCATTCGCGTCAAAACGACAGGTTGTGGCGACATCTGGCGATTGTAAGTGGGTCTAGCTAGTTGCGGAGTGGCGTAAGCACCGTGACACACAACACGAAGGCGGAACTGTCTGATCGCCGAAACCAGAGTGTGGGGCTGCATGTATATGCTGGGCGGACCTAAATTTTAACAATTTGTTTCCATTTCTCTATACAGTTTATTTAGCATCTTGCACTCTGCTAGTGTAGTGTGAAGGAAAGCAAGGTATATGTTCATTATAAATATAAAACATTATAATTTATACTTAATTAGTGAATAAATCGCTTTCAATAAAAAGATTCAGTCATTTAATTCAAACATAATTGAAAAATGTCTGTTTCCCTTTTTCTGAGATCTGTAAAATTAGACCTAAATTCTGTATCACGTTTATAACAAACTGCAATCGGTAACGAGTTTTCATTTAAGTTAAGCTGGTAATAATTTAAAATAAAGTGTTGCCTGCTAACATCCAAGCGGAACACACACCCATTTACTCCAGTCAAGAGTATGGACGGACGAAGGAGCGAGCACTTCCGTCCTGCAGCCGAAACAAGGCGAATTGCGATTGGTGGAACCTGCCGTATAAAATAACGTCACTTCCTGTGCTCGGCCTCTTTTTCGTTCCCGTGTGGTACCGATCTCCATACGGCGTTGTCTCGTGGTGAGTTTAGTATTTTATATTTAAGTATTTTGGACTTAGAGCGTAACAATTCGAACTAGGTCCAGTCTCCAATGGCACGTTATGTGATAGTTTTGCGTTCGACCACCAAAGTAACTTATATCCACCCTAATTAACTGGTTTTAAACCAGCGGGAAATGAGGCCCTTAGCCATTTTGGCTAAAGGAGACCGCGCATGTGGCGGCCTAATGTGAAATGGTCTGTACACGTCTTCGGCTAACTGGACAGTGAATCAAACACATGCCTAATTAGAAATGAGGACCTTACAATTCATTTGGTATATCCATTTTATTAG
Source organism: Brienomyrus brachyistius (assembly GCF_023856365.1). NCBI lineage: Eukaryota > Metazoa > Chordata > Actinopteri > Osteoglossiformes > Mormyridae > Brienomyrus > Brienomyrus brachyistius. The sequence goes on from NC_064537.1 coordinate 10,702,348, forward strand.
ATTTTTTGTGTCATAGTAGGTTAACCAATGCAGCATTTGTCCTTAAAGTCACAGTACTCCAGTATAGTGATTGTCGTGGCGAAGATGCACACTTTTAAAGCCTGTCGCCAAGCTTGACGTGCAGGCGTCGGAGGTGTGCTAGAGCGAACAGGCCGGGTTTTCGCTAACACCGTGAGGGCCACGTCCCTATGACTGGGGTTTGATAGTGACCTGAGCCACAAGTACTAAGCATAATTTATTTCTCTCGCGTTATACGTATTGTTGAGTAATATCAGATTGTAACGGATCACTTCGGCGCCCTCTCCCTCCAGCTCTCCCGCTTTACTCGTTGCGCAGGGAAAGTGGTCGCGATGTCCGGAGGTCTCGATGTACTGCAGATGAGGGAGGAGGATGTGCTGAAGTTCCTGGCAGCAGGAACCCATCTTGGAGGGACCAACTTGGACTTCCAGGTGGAGCAATATGTCTACAAAAGGAAAAGTGATGGTATGGTCTATGGTTGTAAATATTTCTCAGCACACACTTCTGACCGAATACCGAAGTCCTTAATATATCTTAGGTATGCTTTAATTTGGGATTCATAGCTCACATGTTTTGCCAGCTTGTATATTTAGTATAGTCAATGACTCGCATTAAGTAATTTTGTGGTGTGAGGTCAGGCTGACCTCAGTCCATCTGAGCCTTGTCCTCATGAATTCAGGCGTGTACATTATCAATCTGAAGAAGACCTGGGAGAAGCTGCTGCTGGCTGCGCGTGCCATCGTTGCCATCGAGAACCCGGCTGATGTGTGCGTCATCTCCTCCAGGAACACTGGACAGGTGACTCCCGGCTCCGGGTCGGCTTTGACGTTTTGTGGTGGTGTGCATGGATAAGCAAAATAGCCAAGTCACAGTTAAGGGTGAACATGTGTCCCTGTAGTCATGGTTTCCCGTGTGTGTGTTCCCTCAAACCTATATGTATCCTCATCTTTACACATCACATGCTTGCAGAGTTCGACTGCTTTATTGAGTAAATACTAAGGTATTACAAGTCAGATTTTCTTGTATTTCTTATGCAAGAAGTCTTAAATTCAGAGTATTTGTTAAACAGTGTTGGTTGGTGTAAGATTGAGTGTGGTCCAGCATATTGCACACTATTAAACCCTGGCGCTGTGCTTGGCGTACAGGTGTCGGAAGTGTGCTAGAGTGAGCAGGCTAGGTTTTCGCTAACACCATGAGGGCCACGTCCCTATGACTGGGGTTTGATAGTCACCTGAGCCACATTAGGCTCCATCGATGCTCTTGTGCTTAATTAAGCATAATATTGTTGGAGTTTTGTGTGTTTCCTGGCCTGTTTATGTTTGTGTGTATACAGCTGTTTCTTGCACTACCTGTCTGTTACTTGTGACCCTAACCCCTAGACCTCTTTCCCAGAGAGCTGTGCTGAAGTTCGCCTCTGCCACCGGCGCTACCACCTTTGCCGGCCGCTTCACCCCTGGCACCTTCACCAATCAGATCCAGGCTGCCTTCAGGGAGCCCCGCCTCCTGGTTGTCACCGACCCCCGGGCTGACCACCAGCCCTTGACGGAGGCGTCCTACGTCAACATCCCCACCATCGCCCTGTGCAACACGGACTCTCCTCTGAGATACGTGGACATTGCTATCCCTTGCAACAACAAGGTATGAGTTTCACGTGTCTGCAATGTCTGAAAACAAATTGCCGCGTTTCTCCTCATAAGTACTTTGGCTTGTTTCTATAGTTAATATAAGCTGAGCTGTCTGTTAATGAGTTTCCAGGTTTTACTGCATGGTATGTTAGTTGCACACTGTTAGAGCCCGGCACTGATCTGTCCATGGCGTGCGGGGTGTAGGTCGTGTGCTAAAGTCACGCTGGGTATCTTTCCCCTCACCTATGTCTGTTGGCTTCAGGGGGAGCAGCACATGAACCCTGCTACATATACTACTCAGCATTTTTGGTTGCACCAGTTGCTTGTACCATGTTTGGTGGATCCTGATTGGATATCTTGTATTAACCATCAAATGTCATAGGGGCATCACTCTGTGGGTCTCATGTGGTGGATGCTGGCTCGGGAGGTGCTGAGGATGAGGGGTACCATCTCCAGGGAACACCCATGGGAGGTCATGCCGGATCTGTACTTCTACAGAGACCCCGAGGAGGTGCGCTGCCAGCGTTATCACTGACTGCATGTTAAGCACTCGTGCATTTTTACCTGCATGTGCAAGTAAACCACTCGCCCCGGTTCGTTGCAGATTGAGAAGGAAGAGCAGGCCGCAGCCGAGAAGGCGGTGGGTAAGGAGGAGTTCCAGGGAGAGTGGACCGCCCCCGTGGCAGATTTCGCTCAGCCCGAGGTTGCTGATTGGTCTGAGGGGGTGCCAGTCCCCTCTGTCCCCATCCAGCAGTTCCCTGCAGGTATGGATGACATGCCGTGTTAACCTCAGGAGTATGTGGTATGTTGCTTGAACTTCATGGCTCAGAAAATATGAAGCATGAAAAAGCAATTCCTGAGATTTGAGCTAATTCATATGTACTGACTTGTACCGAAATCTTTTCAAAATTTGGTTCTTTCGAAGACTTGCTCGTCACATAGCGTTTCTCATTCCAGCTGCCCCTGCTAAGGCCAACCCAGCGACCACTGAAGTTTTCCCAGGTATGCTCTAGATTCCTCTGAATCACCCGGAGCGCAATGAAATGACACTAAATGTTAAAACGTGTATTTCAAGGTTCTGCCAAATTGTGTTCTCACGTGACCTGCTCTTTCTGTCTAGCCGAGGATTGGAGTGCCCAGCCTTCCACTGAGGATTGGTCAGCTGCTCCCACTGCTCAGGCTTCTGATTGGGGCGGCACTACTGCTGATTGGTCCTAAGTGATGCCTCTCGAATCCAGGATTAAACTTTGAAAAGTCAATAAATTTGACTCTTTTGTTTAATTCTCCCGTTGACTTCTTGGTGTTGAAGAAATCGAATGCTTTTGTCAGTGTACAGGTAGCAAGTGCTTTGAAGTTCAGACTCAACATGTCCCATCTTGCTCTGCTCTTTGGTTTGTGACACTGCAGGTTATGACACTGTGCCTGCGATAGGAAGGTTGCAAGTTTGCATCCCAGGGTCAGCAAAGTGGTTTCTCCCACTTTCTGTATTGCATCTGCTAAATACAAATGTAAATGTGGATGACAATGCAGGCTCAACCATCTAGTTAGCCATCCTGGAGAGTTCTTTAGGCCTATGGACCTTGCTGAAGAGCTCAACATAGATGATCTACTCTGCTGAACACAGGAGTGAAACTGGTGACCTTCCAGAAAGGTATTACAGCTGAGTGACTTGGGTGTAGATTTCATTACTTTTGAAAACTTAATTCTCTTTCCCTAGAGCCATCTTCAAAACTATCCCTGGATATAATTGATGACTGCTTATAAGTTTCAGAGACTTTACTAGGCAATTTAGTCATTGGTTGAAAAGCAACGGAAGGTTATTTATGCATCCAACGTGCAATTAAAGTCTGCAACCTTTTCCAGGAAATGCCGAGCAAAGATGGTTTGTCTGGGAGTGGATGCCAACCCATTAGAAGATGCACATGAATGGTGTTTTATTAAGGGTGTTCTGTTATTTGAGGGGTGTCGGTAATGATTGGTTATATGTACGGTTCACCAGTGTTCAGCGATAGAGCGGTGTGTTGCTGGTATGACAAATGGCCAGTTTCGCGGTTTAAGAAGATCTTATTTGATTCAAACCCTTTATTGCTGTTGCATAAGAAGATCTTATTCAGGTGTTTGTGGAAATAGTGCTAAGAATCTTTTGTGTTATGTAATGAATCTCAGTGAGGATCTAAATGATTTTGCTAAAAATTTCTTATGTGAGGGATATGTTATTTTGGAAGGAGAAATGGGTTAAGGCCAAATTGCTAACATTAGTTTTACATCATCCTGGAGATGGGTAAGTGAAATTTTGTTGTGGAGCTCAGTTGGTGGTCTTAAGTATGAATACACTGAAGAATTTTGAAGTTAGGGGCTGTACAGGGGAAGGAATCAGTCAGACCTATTAGAGGTAGCATAATTTCTGGCCCTCCCACCCCAGAGCAGAATAAAAAAAAAAAGATTGTCAGTTGACTTGCATTGAAAACATGCAAGTAGTGCAGGGTGTCTGGCTGCTAATGAAGCAGGAAAAGTAATGAAATATCAGCACTAATGTAAATATAAACTTTAGTAAATGCAACCACAGGTATTCAGATTTGTTTTCTCACTTGCTCTTTTGTTGGCCATAAATAATGCCCTAGAGCCGAGCTCTTCAAACCTGGACCTCCATTCCAAATCCAGGCCTTGTTTCTGTTCTCCCAGGTAGTTAAATAATTACTGATTCTGATTGGTCAGAGGCTTCACACCGGGCTCACAGGTAAAGGAAGGCTGGAAAACCAGCAGTGCTCGCACCTCGAGGACCGTGATTTGAATATCCCTGCCCTAGACGGTCGCCTACAGGGTGAGCTGGCCCCCGATGCCAGTGCAGAAACATGCAAAGTGTTATGGATACTAGCTCATGAAGTGTTTGGTCACTTATGCGTTTTGACGTGGAACATTTTTATTCTTGTCATGGAGGCAGTGACTTAATTTACTTTTGCATTATAGGTACCTAAGTGATTTATTTTTAATGTAGTTGGGTCAAGCAAGCCGTCACAGCGACCTAATTACAATTTTGGCACAGGCACTTCACAAGGCATACCTGTAAATTTCAAGCCACGTAATGTGTCTGTAAATTTACTTATCAATTTACGTTGTTGACTTTATGTCTTTTCTTTTTAGACTTTGGTTGCTCGCCTGCTCAGTTAGACAGATACTGTATGTATAGACGGGGCATTCTGAAGAAAGCAAGCTGTATGTTAGCCAGGAGTCCATGCACTCGTTTTCAGTTGCAGTGTAATTCCCTGCATGTCCATCACCATTTGGTTTGGCCACCAAGCAGGACAGGAGGAAATTATAACAGACAGGACTGCAGGAAAAGCCATTGATGCTGACCTGCCCTGCATTCAGGACTTGCACATGTCCAGAGTCAGGAAACGGACAGGTAAAATCACTGCAGACCCATCACATCTTGGTCACAGCCTGTTTGAACTCCTCCCCACTGGCACTGCTGAGCACTGTATGCCAAAACAGCCAAACACATGAACAGTTATTTTTTCCACAGGCTGTCACTCTGATGAACATTAAAGTGTCAAGTATGAGTCCTGTGCAATATGAGCGACGACAAAATTCCTTTTATGCGTGAACATACTCGGCCAATAAAACTGATTCTGATAATGATCTTAGTGAGACTGACACAAAGTGAAAAACTGATCAACCCTGGAATTCCTAGAGCTAGTGAATATCATCGATTCCATCACTTGCGAACTGTCTGTGGAATATATTGTACTCTAAAATACGAAGCACCCCAGATGGGACTCGAACCCACAATCCCTGGCTTAGGAGGCCAGTGCCTTATCCATTAGGCCACTGGGGCGTCCCTTATTCCGCGTTTTCATAACATCCCTACGTAACATCCTCATAAAACTAGCTTTTATGTTATTTTTAATCGATTTACATACATTACATATTTATAATACAGAACAACGAAATGCATACGGTAAGTTTAATAAGAAAATCTTAAAATACGTGCAAATATTAGTCAAAAGGATCGCTACTTTTTCCTTGTTTGTCCCGCTGAGCTACCGTTTCCGGTGCAGTGAGTCGCTACGTTGCTTGGAGACGGGATCGATAATTTAGATGCCAGACCCTGAGCTGGTTAGCTAGCTGTAGAGTGCAAACCGCCGTTCTATTTAAGTTTTCTCAACATTACATTTTTAATTACTAGCTGCTTTGCATTCATACCCATTAATTTATTGCGATCGTAGCACATGTTTCTTTCAGGCTTCGCTTCTCCTGAGCAATCCGGGTGGTGTCAAAATGGTGAGTGCATTAAGCTGTCTAGCTAATAATCAAACTCGAAAGATATGTGGCCAGGGTTTAGCTGGTTGGCGAATGTTTTCTTCATTTTTTTCCAGGGCAAGGAATGTGTTTTTCTTATCGGTAGATTGTTTGATAGACCTATCATACCTAGTCAATAAGGTGGATGACGATACCAGTAGGGTCATTTTCGCTAGATGGCATTGCATTGCATAATGTTGTTCTATATCATTTTCCCTTTCACTATGAAATACATTATCGCGACCCACCCTAAGAAACACGACGGGAAAATCAGATGAGATCATATGTACTACAGGTTGTACATTTCCGTTTTTAAATGATTCGTGTTTTATAATGTAAAAGTTTCTTCACTTTGGCAAAGTGTTTCCAGTACACATATTGCGATTCGTTGTTAGCTCCGTCGTTTTTCATTGGCCATTGTGTGTGTGTGTGTGTGTGTGTGTGTGCGGGTGCGCGCGTATGCACGCGCGGATTGGCATCCTGCCCTCACCCCATCCAAGATACCCTGAATTTTGTTTCTTGCTGCCTGGGACAGGTTTCTGGACTCCACACAAACGTGTGATGTATAAGCTATGAGACGTTATAATACAATTGTAATAATAATAATAATAATAAGCAAAAGTAAATTAATGATTTAACTCAAACTAATTTGGATGCACACCATTCTGATTGACTGAACACACCTGATCCAGGTAATCAGCAGTGTGTAGGGCAGGGATAGCTGGAAAACAAGCAGGGCAGTGGGTCCCGAGGACCGAGTTTGCGAGCCACTGGCCTAAGGGAAACCCATGACATCAGCAAAAACAACAGAGCTATTTACAGTAAAACTGTATCCACATGTAATATGTTTTGTCTTTGTGTGCATGTAGATCCTGTCCAGAGTAAAGCCGGCAGTTGGTGGAGAGGCTCCATCCAGTGAGAAGAAGAAGAACAAGGGGAAGAAGACCCCTCGAGTGGAGGATTACCTAAACCAGAGGGACTACCTGGGAGCCGTCACGCTGCTGGAGGTACTGCTGACCGGAGTGCTGCTGTAAGCGCAGCCTGAACATAGGAGAGCTACCACATGGTCCTGGGACGACTTCTGTCCTCTAATCTCTTGTCACCTGACTTTGCTTCTTTCATTTCTGTACCTTCCCTTTACTCTGTTTTTAAGTTATTTTGTATAAATGACGCAGGAATGTATTACAGCACACCTATGCAAAGAACCTCAGTGCAGATCTGTTGTGAAAGGCGCTATATAAAAATAAATCAAACTGAGCTGAATATACCTTAAAGGCACCTGTGTACCGACTGCTAAACCCCAGGTTATAGGGACGGTTTAGACCTTGTGGAAGGTTCATGGAAGCAGTTGACTAAATGTTGAAGACTGTACTGTACTTTGGTGGTGGATGGTAGGTTGTCACCATGTCTGGATTGTAGCAGCAAAATGTTTGTAATTAATTTGTTTCAAAATATGCTGCCACCTGCAGTGAGGTACCACTCACAGATCACTGGTTCCTCCTTCCCTACGTCACGCTGGGTACTTGTACCTTTCCCATCTCCGTCGGCTTAGTTAACCTATGTTACGTACGTGAACAATAAACTGAGCTCTCCAATTAGTTCCAGCGAAGTGTTGGAGAGCGAGAAGAGGACACCAACTTATGGCTTGGCTATTGCGCCTTTCACCTGGGGGACTACAGGAGGGCCATGGAGGTCAGGAGTAGCTCATTTTTATCTCGAAACTCTATTCCTCTCTGATATTTTGACAGAGTTTCTGAAATGCATGTGAAATACTTGATACAGGAGTACGAAGCTCTGAGCCAGAAAGCAGGCTGCTCCGCTGACGTCTGGGTCTACCTGGCCTGCACGCTGTTCTTCCTGGGACTGTACAAGGAGGCAGAAGAGGCTGCCCTCAAGGGTAACTCCATCCTCTGCCTCCACTGATAACCCTCTGCTATCCTGGAGCTACACCTCAGAGTAACGTTGTAATCCATCTCATCCTTTCCATTGTCCGGTTGTGTTTCAGCTCCAAAGAGTCAACTGCAGAATCGCTTGCTCTTCCACCTGGCGCACAAGGTCAGGATGACACGTTAATCATCATCATACACGTTTACATAGCAACACTTTATTCATGACGCCAAATCTCATATCCATACCAGCACCTCTAATAATAGCACCTATGTCAATGTACTTGCAGTGTAAAGGTTTAATAATAATGTTTTCTGATTTACACTTCATAGATTCTTAGCCACTGCTTTAGAAGTTACATAATTTTAAATGTTCACACTTTATATATGGATACTTTATATACACAGAGCATTTCATTTTCTATTCTATTTTGTACCATTTTTCTATGGTACCTCAGCGTGACCCAGCACTATCTGCCTGGTACTTGATCCGGCTGTCTTTTAGCCATAAGTACCTTCCTTTCATATGCAGTCCATTACTTCTAGCACTAGCATAGATGCAGCAGGGTGTATAGAGTTGCAATTAATGAAGTAAACAATTCCATTCGTAAAAGATAATCAGATAAAAGACTGCTAGTAGGGGAAATGGGTAAATGACCTTTTGAGGTATAGAGTTACAGAGTGAAGTGGTACATTTTTGTTTGTGATGTTCGGGACTAATTGTAATTGTATTTCAAGTGTATTTGTGTTACTTAATAGGAAATGGCCAAAACATGCCTTCTAACAATATCGGCAAAGTTTTACTTCTCTTTCCTCCTCTTATTCTCTCCCTCTCTCTCTCTCACACACAAACTCTCGCAATTTGGTACCGTCCTGCCCAGTTTAATGATGAGAAGAAGCTGATGGGCTTCCACCAGAATCTGGAGGACGTGACCGAGGACCAGCTGAGCTTGGCTTCCATCCACTACATGCGCTCTCACTACCAGGAGGCCATCGACATCTACAAGCGCATCCTGCTACAGAACAGGTGTTGAGGACTGGGCAGCCTGTGTGCTGCCCTGCGGCCCAGCATATTTTGCTACGATACATTTCTTCGTCCTGTAGAATTTAAGCTGACCATTAATTGGTGCTCCTGCGCCTTATGTGGGACTTGAGAGCACTAGATATGGATGTGTTGGTCTTGATGGAGTTCCTAAGCTAACTTAACTAGCCAGAAATGTTGCTAGCAGAGGGCATGTAAAGGTAACTTTTCCCTGTCAGTGGCGGACATCGCTGTAGCTGTTATTAGGATGCTGTGGCCTCTGGAAGATACCTTGCAGAAGCTGTGAAAGTTACACATGGAGCAGTAGCTATGTGTTAGCTTTCCCTCTTGGGGAGCAGAGTATGCAATGCGCAGAAAAACAGCAGATTTTGACACCAAGCGATGCGCATGGCTTGTGTGCTGAGGGGAACTGAATTATTTTATGTGTCAGGGTAGAAAGAATGAATGAGAAATAATCAGAGGATTGGGAGCATTTGCAAGTGAGAAGCATGCCCTGTATAAAGTGAAAAGATGGAGGAGTGGTAAAGAATTATGGATCGAGCAACAAGAGAGCCACAACAGAGGAGATGCAGTGGGAAGGTGGTCAGATGTTCGGGCTGCATCTCCCATTTATGACTACATTTCTGAGAGGCCTGCCTGTAATGCGCTGGCTGTGTGGTGCTGGCTGTTTGTCCTGCAGGGATTTCCTGGCCCTCAATGTGTACGTAGCCCTGTGCTACTACAAACTGGATTACTATGACGTGTCCCAGGAGGTTTTGGCGGTGTACTTACAGAGCATCCCCGACTCAACCATTGCCCTCAACCTCAAGGCCTGTAACCACTTCAGGCTGTACAACGGGAAGGCTGCTGAGGTATCCCTGCCACTGCAATAGAGTCTGCACACTCTTAACACAAAGCTGAACCGTGCTAATTCATATTACGCCTGGCTTTTTTGCCCACACACTTCAGAGTATCGGGCTTTCTATCTTAGACACTTTCTTCTCTATCGCTTTCAGGCGGAGCTGAAGAACCTGATAGATATCTCCTCCAGCTCCTTCGAGTTCGCTAAAGAGCTCATCCGACACAACCTGGTGAGAAGCCTCTCCCGCATCACCCAGTTGGCCTACTCAGCGTTTCCTTGTGGCAGTGCAGCGTGTAAATGCTCCCTCCCGCTGTGAGATCAGGTGGTGTTTCGCGGTGGAGAGGGGGCCCTGCAGGTTCTGCCCCCGCTGGTCGACGTCATCCCTGAGGCCCGGCTCAACCTGGTCATCTACTACCTCAGGCAAGGTGTGTCGTAGTACTCGCAGTGTCGTATCTTCCCCCTAAATTCTTTTGCTGGAGGTAATCTTCCAGAACACGTGGAGTTAAACTAAACTCTCAGTTTGAAAGCTCACAGTTCAAAGACTGACCTTAATAGCGCTGTACTGTTCAGTGTCACTCATATCAAATAACGTCCAACGGTTATTATTCGCAATTCATTAGTCTGCTTTGTTGTGTCCACATTAAGCTGTTACTGTTACTATTGTTTTCCCTTGTTATCTCTGTTTATTTTTTCTCTGCTAAATAATGATTCTGTTCTGAGTTATACAAACAAACCCTGCTTACAGTCAGTGTAAAAGACTGGTGTTTATTGTACTAATGCTGCTTATGCGCCTGGTCCTGGTCTGTAGACGATGTCCAAGAAGCTTACAATCTCATCAAAGACCTGGAACCTACCACACCACAGGTAGGTCACACTTTTCATTGCCTCTGTAGTCTTCCTTTCCTGTTCTTTTTTACTTTTTTATACAGTTCTTTCAGCTTTTTTCCTTTCTCAAGCCTTCCAGTAGGCTGCCACTCTCTCGTTACGATATGATAAGACCAGTGTTCAGTACAGCAGTTTATAGCAGAAGTATATATTAACGCCCCCCCCCCCACCTGTCAAACTCTACCCTCTTTTTCCTCTCAGATTATTGTTCAGCAATGTTTTCTAAGCCTTTTAGAGTACTTGACTGTCTCTCTGCTTTTTTCCAGAGAGCTGATACACAATTGTTGTTAAGAGTGATAACGGTCAATTCTTGGGTGCAGTGATCCTTTGCCTTTGTGTCCACCAGGAGTATATTTTAAAGGGCGTGGTGAATGCTTCCTTAGGGCAGGAAATCGGATCGGTGAGTTACACACTTAGGGCGGGGGACGGGACGGAAAGATGGTGGAATAGTGGAGCGGGGAGTTTTGCTTAGTTGAGATATTTAGCATCACAGACGGTGCAGTGGAAGCTCCCGGGGGTGTGCTGTAAAACCACGATAGACGTCCTGTGTGGGTGTAAATAGTAATAATAGGCGTGAAGAATCTGTAGTTTCCTGTTTATCACACGGAAATGCTAAGTGATCAGTTGTTTTAAGGGAATATTTTGTGACTTTAACATATGATTGATCCGTTACTTTTTGTACCTTCTAAAGAAAATAAGGAGAACTGAAGCAGAAAAGAATATAGTTCTCCATGTATGTCTAACTCTCCTATGGGGTAAACAATGATTAAAAATGAAAAATTAATGCCCTCTTTCAGATCTGTCTGCTCTGTTCTCCTCCTATAGAGGGATCACTTGAAGATCGCTCAGCAGTTCTTCCAGTTAGTTGGTGGATCAGCTAGTGAATGTGGTGAGTAGATATACGCATATATAATGGGAAAATTAGCACCAGACCACTGACCGAATGAAGCTTGATGACTATGTAACTAATGTGAAAGTAGAGACTGATGAAAGCTCTCGGGAAGAGTCCTCGCCTTATAGGTGGTGGTGCAAAGCCTGATGGAGTTCTTACAGATATCAAGAACTGAGTATGAATTATGCGGAAGGACATACAGGGACACTCAGAACCAATGCACTGCTCTTTGTAAGTGCCCGATGTTGATGTTGTTCAATCACAGTCTGCCGTCTACATCCTCCCAGGGCTCCGCCCAGATATGCCAGGTGTCTGGACCGTCTGGTACGCTCCCAGTGTACTTTGTTTACATGTTGCAGTGCAGGTAGCTTGAGGTAGGGTGCTGCGATACTGCTGAGTACAGGAAATGTACAGATCTGCACTACGAGGTGATTCTAAGGGACCTTGGCCCACACTGTGTACCACCCATTGCGATGACTGGCTGCAGGCTGGCAGAGGTTAGACTGAAATGTATAAAGAAATATATTTAGGTATTGGGGGCACAGTGGTTCGTACTGTTACCTCACACCTGTGAGAACATGGTCTCGGCCACGGCCCCTTGTGTGTGGAGTTTGTATGTTCCAGCTGTCATCATTGGGTTTCCTCCAGCCCCCCACCCCTCAATCCAAACACATGCTAGAGTGAATTGGACTATAGGTGTGAATGGTGATGTGATATGATTGGTTGGTGCCCCATCCTAGTGGGCGTTACCTTGTGGGCACATACCTTCCCAGGATTGGTTTTCAGACCCACACAAGCCCAAATAGAACAAGCAGGTCCATAAAATGGATGTTAGCGCAACACAGATTGTTTTCCTAAGTAGATACTTCTCCACCTGCCTTTTTTGTTTGTGGTCTTAAACCACAAGAGCTTGAAATTACGTTTTCAGCTAACGTTATCTTCCAGTACTGACTCATCTTTGTGTTCGCGCTGTTGTTTGCCACGCAGAAGAAAGGAGGACCGCCACAGGTGCACGTCGGCAATAAAAACGTTGACTAGTGGCAAAGCGAAAGGCGTGGTTGTGTCTAAACAGAATGTATGCGTTAAAATGGGGTTTCCAGGTTTAATTACCAGACTTTATTCTGCAGTCCCATCCTTACTGTTGACCCAGAAATAATACACTGAAATTCGATACCCACTTGATCAGCAAATGAAGCTTCTGTTTAATGCATCTCTGCCCCCATCCACCTTGCTTAGACACCATCCCTGGCAGACAGTGCATGGCCTCTTGTTTCTTCCTGCTGAGGCAGTTTGAAGACGTGCTCATTTACCTGAACTCGGTGAAGGTCAGTGTAGCCCTGCCGTGCATGGACACCATCGCAGGCACGTGTCGTGTTGCGAGCTGCTTACGGCAAATGCACGGATCTGCATCCGTATTTTACAGAGCTACTTCTACAACGAGGATACCTTTTACTTCAACTATGCCCAAGCCAAGGCAGCTGTCGGCAACTACAGGGAGGCAGAGGAGGTAACGTGTCTTTTTCCACATTATTGGCCTTTAACCAAAATATAGCCATCATCCCATCAGGCTTTCAGTCTGTCGAGCAACACTGACAGATCCCGTGATTCGTTAAGAATCCCGTGAGGGTTTCATACATTTCTTTTAAAGCTTATTTATAAGTTATAACTTATAAGTTTTATGTGACCTATCAAACAAGTGAATTCATGACCATGGAATCCAGAGTACATGTAAAGACAAACGGCATAGGAAAATGGACAGACTTGGCAGAGATTAATTGTGGTCGTGATTGTTCAGTGGAACTCGTTGAATGTTAGCGTACTCGCTTTGGAAGGTTTCTCGGCCCAAAAATATTGTTTATTGTCATGTTGGAAGTGTCAAGACTAAAGCCTTCGTCGATGATTATTTTCGTACAACCACACTGGTGCATCACAAGTAGGGTTTGTGATATTCTGTCGCGTACAGGTGTTCCTGTTGATTCAGAGTGAGAAGATCAAGAACGATTATGTGTATCTCAGCTGGCTGGCGCGCTGCTGTATGTATTAACACCCTTTTCTTTATTATTACACTGCTTGCTTTTTCCCTCTTATCATTATTCCTGCATCTGTTGTGTCGCTCTTCACGCAGACATCATGAACAAGAAGGCACACTTAGCCTGGCAGCTGTACTTAAAGCTGGAGACGTCGGCAGAGTCCTTCAGCCTCCTGCAACTCATCGCTAATGACTGCTATAAGGTTCGCTTTCCTTCTACAGCTTCTTAAATCTCTCTTTAATCGCTGCCATTGCCTGTTGTCAGGTTCCAGCTCTGCCTCCTTTCCAGATGGGGCAGTTCTATTACGCTGCCAAGGCGTTTGATGTTCTGGAAAGGCTGGACCCCAACCCCGAATACTGGGAAGGCAAGAGGGGAGCCTGTGTGGGGATCTTCCAGCTCATACTTGCTGGCAGAGAGCCCAGGTATGTAGAACTGCAGCACAGTCACCAGCACTTTCTACACGTGGGTTTTGTCGCTTTGCCGTCAGCCTCTGTAAGGCACAGTGTCCAGCTAAAATAATTCATCTGTTTTTTCATCTTTAACAGCCTCCCTCTTTTCACTGGGCGCAGACAGACATAGTAGCTTTCAAGTTTCATTCATATAATCTCTCTCAGCCTCCCACACTAGGGCTTTAACATGTTCTGTGTAGGTTTTACAAGCTTTTAATATTATCTGCAGATTCACTGAACTCAAACCATGAAGTGTGTGACCCTGGAAGGGCAGACTAGGGGATACGTGTGTGTGTGTGTGTATAAAATGTCTTACTAGTGCACTTCACTGTTCATGTGGCAGAGAGACGCTGAGGGAAGTCCTTCCCCTGCTGAGGAACACTGGCAACTCGCAGGTGGAATATATCATCAGAGCCCTGAGAAACTGGGCCAAGGACAACCGGGTCTCTCTGTGACGATGGACACACCATAAAGCGCTTGGTACACAAAACAGGGAACCAGGACAGGCATGGAAAAAGGGACAGGAACGGGTCGTGAACAGGCAGCCCCTGGGAAATTAGTAATTCTAGGAATTACTGCGAGTGTTAAAGACATGGTTACATTCTGCATCAGCACCCAGTTCCCAGTTTAGAAACATTCTTATATGCAGAAGCAGAGCTGTATGTTTGACTTGACCTCATACGACGTCATGTAATGAGATTCCCATCTATCGTGAATAACTGCATCTCAAAGGACTGTAGAGATGTAAAGGTATTGATATAGAAATGAAGAGATGCAGAACTGCACGCAGCTAATTCATATGCATTATTTACCGAACATTGTTACTGTGTTTTCTGAATCACTGTATATCGTTGATAGCCTGTAAAAAAACACTTGCCTAGATTAATTGCATTAATTGTACTTATCACAGTTTTTGTAGTATTTTTTTACTTAATGTTTTGTGTAGTGTTGTGTTCTGTTGAAGTGTATTATTAAAAATGTATATTTTTATTCAAATCATATTGTGTATATTTTGTGCTTCTGAAGTCGTTTGCCAGTATTAGATAACCTTTGCGACTAATTACATAAATGGTTACTTATGGATGCGCAAATTGAAAAATACATAATTTTTTCATGACAGGCATATAGTGTAACGTGCGTAAACAGCTTATTACTGCCGTAGCCGGGACGAGAGAATGGTAGTGAGGACCTTCATAAATTGTTGGAGCGTTAATAGCATATGTTCGCACGTAATCTACAATATGCAGGTCACTTATAATAAAATCAGCCAGTCAGCAATTCCGCCCCAGAAAGGGGAAAGAGGCAGTTTTGTTTTTTTTAAAACAACCTTGCATCTTTGAACCGAAGCAGCGTCCCTTTGTTCATCACGTTGGTCCTTAAACCCTGACCGGGCTGCCTTTCGCAAGGAGACCTGCGCCTCGAGCCAAGATGGCACGCGCCTGAGCGCGATCCCGCGCTGGCAGGAGGGCAGGACGGGGACGCGGCGGCGGATGTGGCCGCCATTGGTCGCAGCTCCCCCCTCGTTTCCGCCTCCGCGGAGCGCGCAGGCCCAGCGACCTCCGTAATTTTATTTACTCCCGAAATCGAAGATGGCTACCCCGAACGTCTCAGTATCTTAGCAATTGAGGATGCAACTATTGAAAAAAACAACTTTCCCCCGACAATCTCGTCCCCCGAGACTCAGTTAGTACGGTGCGGAGGAGTGATCTGCCGACCGTCCGCCGCTAGACCGCCCTCTCGCCCAGGCTGAATCGCCCCCCGAGCGCACCGCCTGTAAAGTACTTTTCGCGGAGTAGCTAAAGCGGCTCGCCCTCGCATTCAGCCCGGTGGAAGCGACGGTTCCGCTGCTCCGCATCCAGATGGCCGAACCGAGGAAAGTGCCGTTTGTCACCCTGTCGGCGTTCGCCGCCGGACAGTCGACGGAACAGCGAAAACGTCGGAGGGAGGACGATACCGACATAAGCGTGGGGGATGCGGGGCTTGGCACGGCCGCCACGGGGGCAGCGGGCTGCGGTATGTTCGCTAAAGCCGGCGACGGAGACGCCGCGGAGCCCAGAGGCATCACGGTGCGGCTCAATTTGTGCCTGTCGGAGCCGAGCGACCAGGCGTCGGCCGAGTTTAACTACAGCGAGCTGCTCCAGTCCGTCCAGGTAGAGCCCGACCCCTGCGCTGCTCAGGCCTTTTCTGGGGGTCCGGAAGGGGGGGATGCCTCTGAAATCGCCAGTGCTACGCTTTGCAAGCCGTCCCGAGGCGTTTAGCTAGCATTCCAGCCAGCTAGCCAGCCCGCACCATGAAGCGCCTTACTAACTTTTCTCGGCGAAAAACTTTATCCAGCCAGAGTACTTACTGCTATCTAGTAGGACAATTTGGAAAGTTTTTTTTTTAAATATAAGATCGATCGGGCAAGTTAACACTCAGTTCATTCATAGAACGTGGCTGCTTTTAAGTTAGGTGGCTTTAGCTCGATCGCGCTTCTGCCGCTGTTTTAGATCGCTGTCCTGCCCAGTCGATGGGGTTAATGGACTTTTTTTTTTTTTTTTGAAAATTGGGAAATTGTCTGCAAAAATAACAGAACCGCATTCGGTTCAGCCAGCTAATGCAAGGCGGCTGCCAGGAATGAATAAAAAAACGTCACTATCCGGATTCGGCAGATGTACCACGAAACGCGAAATGGTGGATCGTTTACACTTTGACGGTTGTGGACGTGTTCAGGCGGCTGTGTGTCATGCATGGATGCAAAGTGTTAGCTGGTAGCTAGCGAAACAGTTGTTACCTTAGTATTAAAAGCCACAGTATGACATTTTAACACGTCTTTACGATTCTCTAATTACAATACGTGTCTTTATTCTTATTTATGTGTAGAATATACATAATATGAATATTTGACCTATATTTATTTTATGTATAAGGTTAAAAAGCCCGCAGCAGGGCTGCCCCCTGCCCTCGATCCCTCGGATCCCTTCGGTGACGATGAGCGCGAGCGGCAGGAAGTGGAAGCGCTGGCCAAGAAGTTCGAGAGCAAATACGTGAGTATATTCCATCACCATGGTTACAGGCCGTGGGATTCAAGGGGGTTCTGTCCTGTTAGACCACCCGTGAAGGGAGGTCTGTGTCAGGCTGGGATGCCAGGTGGAAATGCGTCTGGATGTGGGTTTGTTATGCATTTGAATTCCGGCTTCATTTCCTTATAAACAGTTCTGTGCTTGTGATGCCAATGATCCTGGGTTTGCTGAATGGTCAGAATCTAGACACAGCCAGATTAACACATGCGTTCGGTTTAATTTTTAGGTGGCCGTATCGTCTCACGATGTCGAGATTTTGTTGTGAGCGAAGGTTTGCAATAAAATATTTAAGGCTGCCAGAATTAGTCAGAGCATGTTTTTTTTTTTTTAGTATCTCTGAGTCTTGATCTAATTTTATATTTGTCCCTGTGACAGGGTAATCAAGGAAAGAAGAAGAGGAAAGACCGGATGCAGGATCTGATCGATATTGGCTTTGGGTATGACGAGAGTGACCCGTTCATAGACAACTCTGAGGCTGTGAGTATTGCTGGGTTTATCAGTTTATTCTGCCCCCCCATTTAGATCATTTCACTGTTAAATTTACAGCCTTCATCTGGCTCACGTTAAGCAAGACTACGTGAGATAAATGCCTTTTATCACGGTTTTATGTCTCATCATGTAATTGTCTTGCTTTTTTGCTGTGTAGCTCATGTTTCAGTACATAGTACGTTTTCTCCTATCTTGTACCTGGTATTAAACATCGCATGGAGTGATACATGTGTCGAACCAGAGAAGTCTCGTAGTTTTCAGAGTATGACTGGTTGTGCTCCGTCTGTTTTGTCTGTATGCACTAATGTCTCCTGAAAGACTGTATTTCCCCGCAGTCTGTGTGTGTGAGTTTATTCTCGCTTGCTGCTTTACCGGCGTCCTTTTAAGGATCACGCAGTAAAG
This sequence comes from Brienomyrus brachyistius, assembly GCF_023856365.1. NCBI lineage: Eukaryota > Metazoa > Chordata > Actinopteri > Osteoglossiformes > Mormyridae > Brienomyrus > Brienomyrus brachyistius. Next base: position 10,720,268 of record NC_064537.1, read on the forward strand.
CAACCTGCTAAAAACGTAACTTTGCCATCCACCTGCTGATCTCTTCGCCACATAAGCACCACGATATTTCATATGTTCGACCTGCAATATGTTTACAGCGTATTAAGTCTGGGGACCACTTTGTTTTCCACAAAAAGAAAAGGCGATGTAGCATTTTCCCGCTTGTATGCTGGCAAGTTGTCTGCATTTCTGTTATGGCAGCACCGGCGATATTTGATTGAACTCTGTCGGTTACGGATTGGGTTTTCTGGGCACGTGGAAGGTTTGGACGCAGAGATGCCTCCCAATTTTGCCGAGGTTACGATGCCAAATTCCGAGGTTGGCTTTTGTGTGGTGCCGTGCCGGATCGCAAACGAGGCTTCTGATGACCGGATACCTTGAGTTGATGCCCATTCACTTCACGTGAATCCATCTACTTCTGACGTTTGCAGTACGACGAGCTGGTCCCTGCCTCTCTGACCACCAAACTCGGGGGCTTCTACATTAACACGGGTACTCTGCAGTTCCGGGCGGCGTCCGAGTCGGAAGGGGAGGACATGTTCAAGGATGGCAAACCCCATAAGGTGAGCGCGTATCTCGGCGGATGAGGCGATTGATGGACGACGCGGGAGCGGAGCGCCCGCTCAGTTCTGCTCGGGACCGACTGTGTGTTACTTACCCGCAGAAGTTGAAGGATGGCGAGGATCAAGTGATTAAGAAACGCAAGAAAAAGGAGGGCAACAGCATGGAGGAGAAGAAACCGAGGAAGAACAGAGTGTCCAAGCAAGGGTGAGGTTTAGCGTTCGTTCCCTGTGTTAATAACAGCAGAGTACCTGTAAGTGTGTAGTGTCATAATCACTATTACAACTGTTGTTTGTTGTTATAAGTATTATGTACTTAATTAATAACCAGAGTCTGGTGTGTCAGGAATGAAGTGTTGTGTAATCAAACATGCACGTTCAGAATAATATTTCTCAAAGTAAGCAAATATTTAATTTTTAGCACTGCTAGGTTACATCTCTCACAGCAAGTTCTTTACAATCAAATTATAACATCAATGGAATGAAGACAAATTAAAAAAAAATGTTTTTAAATCTTTATTTTTATTCATGGGCATGTTTATAATGTTGGAATTGATATACAAATGCTCACTCTAAATGTATTTAATCCATGCAGACTTGTTATAATTATTATTTTTTTTTTTAACAAAACCAGAAAAATATTTATACAAGTTTAATCGAATATTAAGTTTAGAGTTATTTGCAGTAGTAATATAATTTTATATCTGTATTGTAATGACACTCTAATCATCCACATTTTGTTGACGTTACCATGAGCTTCCTGCATGATTGGCTGCGTGTAGGTCGCTGTGTTGATGTATTTATATGTAACTGACCGTGTCCCCCCCACCCACCCTAGAGTGTCTGGTCTGAATCGACCCGAGAAGAAGAAGAGGAAGAAGCTGATGAAGGACTCCCTGTGCCTGGCCGCTATGATACGGCGCTTTAACCGTGAGAAGGAGGAGATGCGCAAGAAGAACTGCAGTGCCAACGCTGTGCACCACGGCCCCACCCCCACCCCCACCCCCACCGCCAGTGCCGGACATCACAGCACGCAGGCCGGCGCCGTCAGCAGCGACCTCTCCATCGCGGACCTGCCCGTGGACCCGACCGTGATGTCACTGCTGGGCTCGGCCAATGAGAGCGAGCTGCAGGAGCTCCTCGGTGACCTCGACTTCAGCCTCCTGGACTCCTCCCCCCAGTCCTCCAGCCCGGCACAGAGGGAGAATGGCCTGCCCGGCACCGGGGCCCCGGTGGCCCACAAAGTCGGAGTGGGGCCACTGGGCAGAGGCCAGGGGGTAGCAGGGGCCAGCGGGGAACTGCTGACACCCCCTCCGCTGCCAGACGGGCTCCCTGCCCCACTCGCGAAGCGCATCGAGGACCTGCGGGCGGTGAGTCTGTGCCCCCCCCTGCACACTCGGAGTATCTGATTCTGCACATCTCTATTCTGGAGTGGAGGAGGAGGAGGAGCAGGAGGGCCAGCCTGGTGCAGAGGGAGCAGCCTAGAGTCTGTAAAGGACTTTGATGCTTTTTGTATGGCGTCTGCTTATAGCCCTCCCACCAGCTTCCTGCCTGTGACCTTTCTCCTCCCCCCATAGGTTGTTTTTTATGTGAAAAGAGAGATGGGAGGAGCAGAGGACAGGGAGGTGAGGTTACAGAGGTCCGGCAGAAAGAAAGGTGCTGTGTTAGGGAGCCAGGAAAGGGGGCTGAATGGCGGCCCGGGAGCAGCCAGCGCCTGCCCACTCTGTCAGGGGGTTGTAACGTCTTATAGGTGACATGTTTAGTAAGTCAGAATGTTACATAGCATGGTAAAACCCGAGGTACATTTTATACGGTTAGGTGCCGTTGACAGTTTTATCTTGACTGGAGTGGACGTTTCTCGATGCAAGCTTAAGGATAACTGTCCTCTAGGTCTTTGTTGCTAGGTGTCTGGTTAGACCATCAGCTTCCTGCATGATTGGCTGCATGTAGATCGCTGTGTTGATGTATTTATATGTAACTGACCATGTTGTCCCCCCCCCCCAGGCATCTCGTCAGTTTGATCAAGAAGGCAGGAAGAAGTTCTTCACTCTGGATATGAACAACATCTTGCTTGAGTGAGTGCTTCCTAGGCAGGGAGCTGGGAGGGAGCAAAAATGTGGGCTGTGTGGGGGTCTCAGGACCGGGTTGGGAAACGCTGTCCTAGATCATGCTGTCTACTGAAGTTATCCTGCACAGCCTTCCAGGGCGATGAGCGTCTCCCAGCCGCTGCAGGTCTGCTCGCGGTCCGTTACCGTTTCCCTGGTGAGCCGCCGCTAACCCGCTGGTCCCCCTCCCCCCAGCATCGAGCTGCAGGTGCAGGAACAGCCGGCCTCCGTGCGTGCCGCCATCTACTCCCACCTGGAGGCCTTCGTGCCGTGCAACAAGGAGGCGCTGCTGAAACGTCTCAAGAAGCTCAGCCTCAACATTCAGGTGAGGGCCGGGCGCCGACTTCCTCTCTTCCCGGCACCATCTTTCTCGTTATCTGGGTTCGTGTGGGTGGCTGAACTAAAGAATGTACACTCAGCTGTTTTACTGCTTATGCGTATGTATTGCGTTAAGTTTAAATGTCATTTTACCCTGTGCTTTTATCTAGACTGGATTTATCACCAGGTGATTGGAAGGGTCAATATGTTCTCATGAATGAGATTCAGGGATTTTTTTTCATGCACTTTTGATAAAAATTTTGATTTGATTTGACACAAAGATGAAATTGGCATGGTCACAGACACACACAAGTGATTGCATCTTAAAGCTCTAACTGTGCTTTTTAAGTAACTGCGGGACTCTGAGTTACATGTACAGAATGAGAGAATAGATTGCTGGATCTCAGGGTGGTTGGTCACACGTTTGTGTTTCATACATTTCTCGTGGTCTTGTGCCACACAGTACAATTACTTGGCAGCTTGCTTTAATTTCTCCTTAAATCTCTCAGACAGATATTGGCTTCCTGCTGTGCCCATCAGCAGATCAGGCCTTTCTACCGGTAGTGGATGTATTTTCACAGAGCCAGCTAGTCTGCCTTTAGCCCCCATTATTGGCCCCCTGTGTCTGAATGTTGTATACAGTGCTTGTTAATGGACACATCCAGTCATTACAGGCCCTAAATGTGACCTTTTCACACCGTTTTGGACCAGTGATGCCTCTGAGGTATAGATTTGAGGATTTATATTATATAAGACCCAACTTAACTTTGTTGTCTAGCCCTCAGCTGAGACCAGTGCAGAGAGAAATTTGCTCTTAAATTCGTTAGTATGAATTGCAGTCTGGACAGATCTGCGTGACCCCGCCTGACCCCGCCCCCTCTCTGACGGTTTCAGGACGACCGTCTACGCGGCCCGCTGCTGAAGCTGAAGCTGGCCGTGTGCAGTGTGATGCCGGAGCAGATCGCCCAGTACAACATGGACTGCCTGGCCAAGGCCGCCAAGTATGTTAACCCCCCCGATTAGCCGTGTATCACCATGTGACGTGACTGATGCCGTCTGGACTCGCTTGAACACTAACCCCGCTTCCCGTCCTCCTTTCCGCACAGGCAGCAGTCTGAGGAGGGGGAGAAGAATGGCTCAGAGGAGGAAGACGAGGAGAAGCCGGGGAAGAGGGTGATGGGGCCGCGCAAGAAATTTGTGTGGAACGACAAACTCAGGTATGCTGGCTTGGGGAGAACTGCCAGGTCTGACCCGCCTACTTTTCCCCGTCATGTGATTCACTCGCTCTGCCTTGTTTTCTAATGCTCTGGGCCCCTTTGAGAGAGTCTTACCCCAGTGGAGGGCTTCTGTTCCCCGGGGGGCCGCTGGTCCTGTTCACACATCCTCACCGCCTCGCCGTGTCCCTGCACCCCGGCCGCAGGTCCCTCCTGTGCAACCTGGTGCGAGTGAAGCTGGGCTGCTATGAACTGGAGTCTCAGTGCTCGGTCTCCGTGGAGGACTACCTGAAGGCCTTCATGGAGAACGAGGTCAAGCCGCTGTGGCCTAAAGGCTGGATGCAGACCAGGTAAAGAGGGCGGATCATGGAGACGGGTGCCATGGAGACGGGTGCCATGGAGACCATCCGTCTGCCCCCCTGCCTCCCTCTGATGCCGTATAAACATGCCGCTCTGTCTCTCTCGTTCTCCCAGGATGCTCTTCAAGGAGAGTCGCTCCGTTCACAGCCATCTCACGGGAAACCTGTGAGTCATCTCGCCGCTCAAGGCGGCCGTGCACATCACCACATGGGACAGGGGCCGCGGTTTGGGTGTCTGGTGCACGAGACTGCAGCCTTTTACCCTTAAACCTCTAGCTGAAGACGTTTGTGGTTACCTGCTTAGGTGACTCTTATGGCACCTAATACCACTTTTGTTAAAAGCTCGGTCCTTTAGAGGGGCAGGTAAGGAGCGCGGACTGATTACAGCCTGTTGTGACACCCAACACACGACGAACCACCTCAGGGATGAGAACCAGAGTGTGGGCGTGCGGCGGGTGATACCTCAGCACCACATTAGTTTGGATGGAATAGATCAGTGAAGTTTTTTTTTTTTTTTGCCGGTGGCTGGAGTGCCAATCCTACCACCAACCCCCAAATTATCCCCTGGAAGACCTGGATGTAGGTTAATGTCATAGCCCTGAAGAAGCAATTGCAGATTAAGGGCATTGCTCAAGGACCCAACAGAGTAGAATTGCTCTTGGCGTTCATGGGATTCGAACCGGCAACGTTCCGGTTGCTGGCACAGAACCCTAGCCTCAGCTACCAATCCTTAAGAGTGAACTATAGGGTAAATATCCGTCTGTCACAATCCCAACCATTCACATGACAAAGGTTACTTAGGGGCTCAGCACAGCGTACGAGGCAAGGGGTTACCAGTCCATCTCTTGGCATGCGGACACATGGATTCCTAATGTAAAGTAATGCAAATTAAACTATTTTCTGCCCAGTGTGTGAGAGATTGTGTCCCATTTTCCTCTGTCCAGAGCCAAGAAGAAGATTGTTCCGACCCCAAAAGCCAAACCCAAGGTGAGTCCTGGACTAACCAAAGACCACGATCGCCCCTGTCTGTCATTCTGCTTGTGTTTTCTGCATCCTTACTCTTTGTCACTGTGTGTGGTTGATGTTCAGAGCCATAAAGGCCTATGCTTTGTCAGTCTCGTGGCATCCTGCCCTCGGTGCCTGTTTTGGCCCATTTCCTTGTAATTGTAGCGCTTTTACCATAAGGGGGTGTGGCGTGGTTACAGCATTTAGGGTTCAGGCTGGACATCAGTAAAGTGAAAAATCCCCCCCAGTGTATTCAGATGGGGATTCATATTAAGGGAGTGTTTTTGAAACGTTGCAGTGCCACTAGGTGTGAGACAGCATTAGTAGAATAATACAGGACCTGTAGGGCAGGTATCTGTGCTCTGGGGTAGCAGAAATATTTTCCCTGATTGGTAATGCAGTGTGAGCTGACTGCACTCGGCTGTGGTCACACACAGGCCGTCCTGCTTCCATGTATCCTGTCGTAAAACTCAAAAATGTGCCTCTTTGCATTTAGCTTGTCAATTTATTTACGTATGGCTGGTTTGTGCTGTTTTTTTTGATAGTTTAAATCGTCAGTATACCTAAATAGCTCTGTGAGGAGGTGCCTGTGAGGAGGTGCCTGTGAGGAGGTGCCTGTGAGGAGGTGCCTGTGAGGAGGTGCCTGTGAGGAGGTGCTGCTTAGGGCTGAGTCAGGCAGCCGTCAGCCGGCACGTGCCCTCTGGCTGCCCTCGCTCGCTCGCTCGCTCTGTCGGCGCCACATCCCTGTGGACACTCAGCATAGGTGCTGACGAACCATTTGGATGAGCTGGGCCATGCGGCCTCTCTTGTGCAGATCCGGTGTGATCCAGTGTGATCCATGCCTGTTTACAGTCTGCTTTGCAGGGTCTCTCTTGATTTTCACTGTTCCTCATTATCTCTCTCGCAGGAGGGCATGTGGCCCCAGCGCCCCCCCGCTTCAGCTGCCCCCGCCGCCTCTCCTGCCCCCGCCATACGCAGACCTCCCTCATCCCCCTCAGAGACCATCTGTCTGTCGGACTCGCTGGATGAGGACCTGACTGCCCCCTCTCTGGACTCCATCTCCCACGCGCTGGCTCTCCTCAGCAACGCCGCCAAGGGGCTGGCTCAGAGCGACAGCCCACCCTCCCCCCCAGTCCCTAAGATGCTGACCTCCACCCCGGTGCCCCCTGTCGCCACGTACGCCTCCCCGCTCTCTCAGTCGCCCCTCTCGGTGAAGAAGGAGGCTTCAGGCCTCCCCCTGGCCAACATCAACACTCCCTCCTCCTCCCCCTCCTCCTCCTCCTCCTCCTCCCCCTGTCTTCCTCGGCCGCCCTCTGTCTCCTCCTCCCCCTCCTCCACTGTAGTGGCGTCTGCAGTGCATGCTGAAGCCTATGGGATGCTGAAGGGTGGGGGCTCCCTACCGCAGAGCCAGAGGCACCCGATGCCCCCCGCCCACAGGCCGGGCGTGACTGGCGTGAGTAAACTCAACCAGACGGGATCCCCCTCCCCGCCGAAGCCCCGCCCCCCCCCCACTGCCTCTCCGCTCCTACCTCCCCAGAAGGCCTATTGCCCTGCTGGGGTAAAAGCTGGAGTTTCTCCGGCCCACTCCAGCCTTGTGAAAAGCAGCACCAAGGCTAACGCTAATAGCAGCAGTGGTGGGGTGCCCATGTCCCCCCAGTCCCGCATGAACTCCCACACCCCCCAGCTGAACCCGAAGAGTCTGCAGGCCCCGCGCCTCCCCCATGGCCCCTCCCCGGTCCAGGCTCCCTCGCACCCCCAGTCGAAGGTTCACCCGCATCACCAGTCCAACTTCATTACCCCCATGCAGGCCACCCTCACCAAGTCCCCCCACAGCAGCAGCTCTCCCATCATCAAGCTGACGCCCCGGCCCCCCGCCCCGACTCTGCCCCCCTCCTCCTCCCCCTCGCCATCCCCCCTCCCTCCCGGCGCTCTCCCGCCCTCAGCCCATCCCTCAAGTGCATCAGTATTCTCCCAAAAACCCAGGGTTCCGGCCGCCGTTCTCCGTGCCGCCGGCAGGGGTGGCGGCTAAACCCGGGCAGGGTACCTACAGCCTGGCGGGGGGACACAAAGCGGCCCCCCATAGCAGCGGCGCCACAACTAATGCCAGCCCCGCAAGCGCGCCCTCCAATTCCAGTCGGCCTACGTCAAGCCCCTCCCCCACCGTCTCGGCCAATCACGGGCAGAGACAGAGGAGCGTGAGTGGGGCCGGCCAGGGGCCTAAGCCAGTGGCGAGTCGGGCTCCTGTCACTCCCCTCCCAACAGCTCCGGTTACCTCTCAGCTGTCCCAGGTGAGCTGGCGAAAGGCGAAGGTTCATGCATTTATATAACCTTGCTGTTACATTTCTAGCTGGATCCTACGGCCCAGATCTGAGCGGGTGGTGGGACGGAGAAGAGAATCTGGACTATATGACAGTGTGACTTCCCAGCACTGTGTCTTTGGCTTTATTCTGGGGATACTGGTGATTTGGGGGGGGGGGTGGGTGCAGTGTGCTTGGGTACGGTCCTTGTTGTTAGCTGGATGTTTATGTGAAATCTGAAATGCATTGTGTTCCAAGACGAGGTGTCCCTTGCTGACTCAGAGTTAGTCAGGATGCCCTGTCCTGGTGGACATGTGGCTCTAAAACGCCACTCCCAGTCTGTCACTTCCTGTGTGCACCATCTCTTGTCTCCACACAGTTGTTCTCCATTGGTGGGGTCTGACACCTCCCTCCCTCCTTCCCTCCCCAGGTTTCCTCAGCCAGCAGCAGCCTCCTGGGCACCCCGCCCCCCTCCCTCCCGCTGGGGTTTGGCATGCTGGGTGGGCTGGTCCCAGTCTCTCTGCCCTTCCAGTTCCCTCCGCTGCTGAATTTCACGCCACCCGGGGCGGCGGCCGCTGCCAGCGGGGTTGTTGGCCCTGGGGCCAACAGCTCAGGATACAGCCTGGCGCAGAGTGAGTGCTGGGCCTGACTGTGTGGGGAGGGGAGGGGAGGGGGGGGCGGTGTCACACTCAGCAAATTATTCAATCACTGCTTTCCTGGCATTTCTGCACTGCATAGTCCTCCTACACAGCCCAGTACTTCACAAGCTGAGTTACTGGATGTCCAGCAATCCACATACAGTGTGCAAGCCAGTGAGGGGTCCTTCCCAACCTGCCTGCCTGAAGCACAGATCTAGTCATAAGACCCGGCGGATGGTCACTATAATGCCACTGTTCACCAGCACAACCAGGAAGCAAAATGCAGCGTGTTTTTGTTCAGTAAACACCTAAGAACACATGAGTCTTTATCCGACCTTTCTTACCAGCCCGGAACGGAACGAAGCCACTTTTACGATCCGTAATAAACCTGCAGAATATTACTGCCCCTGTTCGTGCGTCGCTGGTTCCCAGTCTTTGGAAAGAATTGTTCAAATCGGCCCTTTCTAGCCCAAAAGGGACCCCCCTCCCCCTCCAAATTTAATTGCTCCCCGCTAACAGATGTATAGAAACTAATGGTGCTGCCTTTCAGATGTATAAATTTAATTTTGTCTGGAAAAAAATTAATAAATACGTGGGTTGGGATGGATCAGCTTGGCTTCTGATCATTTTCCCTGGTAAGAAAACCAGAGAACTTCTCCTGCGGCACCGAGCCCCTGCTGTAACCATGTAAGTTTTAACATGGTGCTGCTTCGTATAGCTGGTGGCAGCTTCTGACCGGGGAGCACAGGGTGGCCACCTGTCAGGAGGGACCCTACGAGCCACGGCGGGGTTTGTAAACGGCCATTCAGTCATTTCAATTAAAAAAACGACCCGGATTTCACTTCAACGGCGAGTTCGCGCTGCGTGCTGATTGGTCAGTCTCCTGTAATCACGCGCGTGTCACTAATGTTAACGTGAAACGGCTGGATGAGTTTCAATCGAGCAAACGAATCGAAGTGCAAGATGACCTGAGCTATTCAGCCGAGCACAGGAGCCTTTCAGTTTTAAAGGAGTTTGTAAAACCTGAAGTATCCGATAGTGTCCGTCCCCCCCCCCCCCCCAACAACCCGTGGTTACCGTAGCTGAGCATCACGCACGTCCTGTCTGCCCCCTTTGGGTCTACTGCCTTCAGTCAGATATTCAGCTCATAGGGCTCCATTAACTGGCATAGAAAACATGACTGACACACAACCTGTCACACCAAGTATCAATACTGAGTAGCTTCCCTGAGATCATATGACACCAGCATGACATTGACCCATCCGGTATGGACAGTGTTAAAAACCTGCCATTTGCCCCCTTTCTTTTGGGCTTAGCTTAAGCAGACGTCATACTGCTTATACTATCATCTAACAATGGGCTGAATGCTGTAGATTCTTCCACAGTGTGTGCAGTGTGGCGCCCCCTAGTGTCGGAGGCAGTAATGGCCTGTGGAGTGGTTTCTGCCCCCTAGCAGGCTGACACCCGGACTGGGCGCCCTGTCTAAGCCGTTAGCGGCTCAGACGCTAGTTTTCCCACGTTAGCTGCTGGCTAATAGGAGAATCCCATGTCCTGCTTGTCCTGTCCAGGGCCGCACTGGATGCCGAGACGCTTTGGAACGCCAGGTTTATGCTAGATGTAGTGCTCGTTTGTGTTCCCCGCCCTTCCTCCATCGGTCCTGTGCCGTCTGTCCTTGTGGCCTGAATACCGTGTCCCATCACCATCCGTCGCCATCGCACTGTTTCTGCGTGTTGGGGTTTTCCTATGTGATGTTCTTACTCTCACGTTTTGTTCATCAAATTCATTCCTTCTCCCGCCCTGCCCCCTTTTTACCATCCGCCTCTCCTCCTCCTCCTTCTCTGTCGTCTCCTCTGTGGGCGTCTCTCCTTCTGTCTCTCCTCAGATCTGTTAAAGAGTCTGCAGTCAGGGTCTCAGGCTGCCCTACCTCCTCACTTGCAGCTTGCCTTCTCAGGTAAACCCTGCCCACCCCCCCCCACCGTCGCTGTGACTTCTGTTGTTTGCTTTGCTTGTCCGTCTCCACGTTGGTCTGCACACCCTGGCTCCGCCCCCCCCCCCCCTCCACCCCGCCTGTCCGCCGATGGCGGTCCGCATGCGTGTCCTGCTTCCCGTAGCGTAGAAGCATGGTTTTGTCTCTCGTTGGGCCATGACTTCCTCAGTGTGTTTGTCCGCCCACGTGAATCTGATATTCATCGTTGTCTCTCCTGTCCTTCTCCCCAGACGCGAACCAAAGCCAGGGCGCGGACATGACGAGGAAGTCTCACTGACCAGTAGGATCTGGGACGCGTCGGCATGGTGTTGATCATGTGGCCGCTTAGATCCACGAATAAAACCATGACAGGAGGCGTGCACTCGCCGGAATTCTCCTCTTGAATTGTTCTTACCATAATATTATTATAATGTTTGAATGGATGATTGATTGGATGATTTTTTTTTTTCCATTTTTATTTTTGTCAACATGTTTACATGACAGACCTTAATCACTGTGGAGAGAGGGAGGGAGAGCAGGGAAGAATACTACATAATTTAATTTGTATTTAATAACTCATCCCGCCTGTGTTCCCAGTGATTTGTGTGAAACTATTTAATAATGAAGATGAATTGTGACTTAAATGTATATTTTTACTGAGCTCCCTGTTAGTGGTACAGTCCTCCCCTGCATGAGCAGTGGGCTCCTGTCCCTACCACAGACTGTTAAAGAAGTAGCTATGATTAATACTGATAAATTATTTGTAAGTGGTTTACACACAGAGAGAAGTGTGTGCGTGCATGTGTACTGTTCTTTTTCCAGGTCACTGTGTATATAGTGTGTGTGTGTGAGAGCGCGTTCCCCTCTCGGTCTAGCGCAGTGTGCTCCCTTGGTGCTGCATTTCACACTGGACCTTTGAAGAAGAGAAAACTCAGACTTGAAAAGCAGAGGATCTCCTCGTGCTTAAGCGGAGACTCGAGGCTGCCGGGGAAGCGTAAGATTGTAGCCTACTTGAACTTTGGTTCCGATTTTCTTTTCTTTTTAAGAACTCAGACTCTATAACAAGCCTTAGTTTGTAAGTGAAACTATGCAGGTTGATAAATGCTTCATGCAAACTTCAAGTTGAATTTCTTACCGCCGTTTTCGTCTGTCTTTTTGTTTTAAAATAGCTTGGTACAGCTCCTGACCTCGGTGTGTCCCCCCCCCCATTCTCCCTGCCTGGCTGACTGACAGAATTGCAGCCAAAGATGAGTCAGTAAGGTAGACTGGACCCTAGGCAGTCAGTCAGGGCGCATTTGTGTGTGTGTGTGTGTGTGTGTGGGGGGTTAAGCATTTTTTTTTTTAAGCATCTGCTTATTCTGTATGTCTGCGTGTGGTCTGGTTGTGTGTTTGTAGCCTGAATTTAGGGGGAGGGGGGTGTTATAGGGTTTGTTTGGGGAAATTGTCTTGTCTTGGTTACTTTCTCTATTGTAGATTATTTTTGTGTGTCAAATAAATGCTGTTGGTTTTCAGTACCACTTGTCCTTGTGTGGCAGTTGGCTCCGGGCTTTTTTGGTCAGAACACCTGAACCCAGCCTATCTCCATATGTACAAGATATTTTGCATGACGTTACCCTTTGAACATTTGTGTAAAAGCAGATGGGAATGAGTAACTCAGCCCTCATTGTTCCATTTAATGGGCAATAAACATCAGCTTCAATCTAAATTTGCTTCAATCTAAGCATGCATGTAGAAGCATTGAAACAGTAGGTTGGGCATTTATGATCTGCAGTTGTTAAAACACAGTTTCTATAATGAATATGTTTATTTTCTTTTACAAAAATCATTGTCTAGAAATACAGGTATCCAAGAAATGAGATATTTGCAGTCGTATATCTGGTTGTCAACAGCCAGTCCAATAGTAACTACGTCATGGATGTTAAAGCTTTTAACCAAATGACACCATAACACTTCCCGCCCAGAGGCAGAAGGCCCAACATTTCATACAGTTAATAACACTGATTCATATTCACATACTACCTATCTGATCAATAGAGGGAGGTACATACTGTATATATGAAGCACAGCAAAAAAAAAAACAACACAAAAGGGGGGTTATGTAGATCCTGCCAGTTTCGCTTAATGTTAGTTGACATACATGTAGTGTTTAAATTTGCATGTGGGAGCATATAAATATATGCGCACACACACGCATGCTTCTCCCCACTGATGCTTTCTTATATAGTGTCTAAGGCACTAAATAGGAGTTTCAATTTCATACATTATCCTTTTTTTAATACTGGAAAAAAATATATAGTACGGATGGATATTAACTCTGGCGTAACACCGCGGCCGCTGCAGTGTGTTCATACCATGCTTTGAGGTGCAACTTCAAGGCCTCGTGAGCTAAACGGGACATAAACCCCGTTTCTCCGAGAAGGGGCTGCATGTGACAGACCCGGACGCCATGGACCCTTGTCCCCAGCAGACACATGCAAACGGCTGGATAAACTCTATTCTGTTCTCACACCTGCCCGCGACTTTCCAGTCGTCAGCCAGGAGCTGATAATTCTACTTGGAGATTCTGCTCCGTAACAATGTTGAGATGACTCGCAACGCGAAGGGGACCCATTCCATCCACGGGCCACATTTCCAGTTCCTAACCAGACTCGTGTCAGCATATAGCCGCGTGCAGTTCAGAGCTAATGACCATGACATTTTCCACTGTTCCTCCCTACCGATTCCAGTAAACTAGACCTGCTATCGGAACCCTGCAAGAAATAGCTTCTCGTCAAAACCAAAGTGGACTTAAGCCGTTTAGAAATATACCGTCACTTGAGCAATTTCACTTTAATTGAATTTATGGAAAAAAAAAAGCCAATGGGTTCACAGTTTGAATTTTCCAGTCCGTTTCAGAAACACAACTCAAACTTTTTTGTCGTATCAAACAAAAGTTGAATTCTGTACACGAGAAGAAATGCTTGAGATGAACGCAGCTGAGAATGTAGCTGTAAGTTGGTCTTTGAGTAGGACTATCGTTCAGCTTAAGGACAGCATCCATCAGGCTTTGATAGCCAGGAAATGGCTTTATATTATCTGAGGGGAACAAAATCATTCCTCATATTGGGTGTCTGAGTGAATGTGCACAGGATTTAAGCTCCCATATATAAACACACGCTCATATGTAAAAATGCACTTGTACCTATCATTTTCTTAAGCAGGATACGTTACGTCAAGGCTACAGCTATATTAAGACGCAAGAGATGAATGATGTGCTCAGCCTTGCAGCTTGCCAGGGTAGAGTAAGGCAGAGTTACGGCCCCCCCTCCCACTTTGGGGTTTGAGGGCTCCCTGCGGTGCTGCCGTCTTGGACGAGGGGGGAGGGGTAGGGGCACGACTGAGGCGCTGTTGCATGCTGGCTGGCTGGGGCGACCCCTCTACTCAGGCTGGCCAGCTTGTGTCTCGTTGAGGTCACTGGCCTTGCCGTCCACGTCGTCGTCCGAGAGTTCCATTGAGGCGCCCTCTAGCTGGAGCTGCCGACGTCCAGAACGGCCCGTGGAGAAGGTGATGGGGCCTCGTCTAGGCAGGAGCATGGGGACAAGCAGTCAAACAACTAGCTTCAGACATGAGCTTCACCAGAGGATCTATGAATCTACAAAATTTGAGCGGTTCTGCCAAGATCTACAGCAGGGCTATTCAACTAACTACTTGGAAGAACTGAAAAGAAGGCCTAGATCTCGAATCAAGGGTTCCATTTGAAGAGCTTTGAACTAGAGCGTGGATCAGGGGGAAAAAATGCAGAAGTTATGGAAAATCATGCAGGATGAGTAAAAATGGAGAACGCAGTGCTAGCCGTGTAACCGTAGCTCCCGTGTGACTGCGCATTACCTCAAGCGGTTCTTGAGGGTGTTGACTTCACGGCTTAGGCCCTCACTGGCCTCCGTGGCGTCCTCCAGCTCCCGCTGCAGTTTCCGGCGAGAGGCGTTGGCGCGGGTGGCCTCCTCCTCAGCCTCCTCCAGCTGCCTCTTCAGCTGCTTCATCCGGACGTTGGCTTTTTCCATCTGGCAAATACGGCGGGAGTTCAGCCAACCTAGAAGGTTATGTTGAGCGCATGGCTGCAGCTGGTGTTGACATCTCTGTCCTCAGCACATTCCTCACCTGCTCCTTGTACTGGTCGGCGTGGCGACGCTCATCCTCCACCTGCATGAACACCTCCTTCAGTTTCTTCTCTGTGCGACGCACGATCTTGTTGGCTGTAGCTCTCTCCCTGGGGAAATTGAAGCAAGAGGGGCCTCTATTAAAGTCCGTGTGTGTCTCTACTGAATCGACTACTGCAAATTTCCACACGCTTCCAAACAGGGATTATGCATACCTATTGCCAATGTACATTTCCCTTAATGTAAAAGCCAAGTCCTAAAAAAAAGTTTTGCATCGAGGGAAGATCCTTACTTAGCCTCTTGTTCTAACTGCTCTTCCAGCTGTGTGATCTTGGCTTCCAGGGCAGTGATGGTGGCCTTAAACTTCGACTTCACTGAGCCCTCCAGCTCCTGCAGTTTGGCCTTGAGCTCCTTGTTCTGGCGTTCCAGCTGCTGTCGGGCATTCTCACTTTTCTGGGCAGCACTACGCTCTCCTGCTAGCTCTGTGTTCAGGGTATCCACCTGGGGGGGTGAGCAATCTCCTTCCGGTTACTGAGCCACATGTAGGTTTTAACCAAGGTCCGGCCTGTCGCCAGCGCTCACATGAACAATCGCATGAGCAGACCTGCATGGTGGTCTTGCGGAAGCGGTCATTGAGTAGCTCCATGTTGCTCTGCTCCTCCTCCAGCTCCTCCTCCAGCTGGGCGATTCGTGCCTCGAGCCGTCGCTTCTCATCCAGCAAGGCTGACCTGGGATAGAAGTATCAGGGCATCAGTTGGGGGTGGGAAGGCAGGGAAATACCAACTTTAAACTTGCTATGTAGCAGAACCAGTATCGTCTGGAAGCCACGTACTTCCCAGAGGCGCTGTTGGAGATCTCATCAGCCAGCTCGTCTCGTTCCTGCTCTGCATGGCGCCTTCCCCTCTCTGATGCCGCCAGGTCCTGGAGTCCATCAGCAAAAGGTTACCGTTAGCGAGCCTGTTAGCAAACACCACATGTGGCACATGTGAATATACCTCTTGAAGCTGCAGTATCTCAGCTTCCAAACTCTTGAGCTTCTTCTCATTCTCCTTAGACTGGGCAAAGATCTCATCACGCGAGGCTCGGGCCTCCTCCAGCTCTCGCTGGTAGTCCTTCATCTGGGCCTAAGGAGAGCATAAAATAACCAGAACGATATTAATCCAAACCACCCATTAACTCCTATGTTGTTTATGGCATCTAGGAACCATTTCTTCAGTTCTCCATGACACAGGTGAACACCTGGCCGATGTTAAGTCCTCCCAAAGAGAACGGGTTACCTGGAGTTTACGTAGCTGCTTAATGGCTTCGTCACGAGCCTTGTTAGCTGCCTCAATTTGGGCTTCCAGGTCCTTCAGGTCCATCTCCATCTTCTTCTTGGCAGCCACAGCCAGGGCTCTCTGCTTACGCTCATCCTCCAGTTCGGCCTCCATCTCCCGTACCTGAAGAAGATCGATCATCTGGTCAGCCAGGGAGCTTTACTGGGCAAGGGGTAAACGGCTTAACTGGCACCGTAAGCTGCTGTAAGGTTCAGACACCTGGATTTAATCATCCTAAGATACCTGTTTCACCAGCATTCTCTTCTTTTCTTCATTTTGCTCATCTCTGGCCTGCAGGTCTCTCTCAAACTGGGCTTTCATGGCCTGCATGTTGACCTCCAGCCTCAGCTTGGCATCCTCAGTGGCCTGCAGCTCGTCCTCCAGCTCCTCTAGCTGGGTGCGCATCTCTTCCACCTGCTGCTCTAGGGTTCGCTTGGACTTCTCCAGTTCGTGGACCTGTGAACATGTCAACCGAAAGCGGGCGGTCAGTCGCTACCATCTCACCCATTAACAAGGTCGAACAGAAATACGTTTTCGTCCCGATACGCAAGGACACACAGTGTCTAGAAGGTTGTCCTCATGGTCTTTGTCATACCAACACGGGCCCTGGTTTCAGCACAATAATCAAGTGCCACCACTTACATTCTTCCCCACGTCATCTTTGGAGCTCATGAGGTCTTCCATCTCTGTGCGCAGCTGCTTGTTCAGCCTCTCAAACTCCTCCTTGGACTCCAGGGCCTCATCCAGCGCACGGGCCAGTGACAGAGCCTTCGTCTCCTTCTCCCGGGCTTCTGCCTCGGCCCGGTCCCGCTCCTCTGCATAGCGTGCAGAGATGTTCTTTTCTTCTGCCAGCATCTAAATCACAGCAGTGAAGGAAGGCACTTGGCATGACACCAAGCTCTGATCCTCACTGGAAACCACCCAGCAATAAAAGCTCCACCTTCACACCATACTTAATAACTTGCATATCAAAGACATGGGAAGCTCATACTATTGCAAAATATCAATACCTGGTCAAACTTCTTCTGCTTCTTCTCTAGGTTCTGGACTATCTGCCTCTGGTGGTCCAGGTCCACCAGAAGGTCATCCAGCTCCTGCTGCAGCCTATTTTTGGTCTTCTCCATCTTGTCAAAAGCAATGGCCTTCTCCTCCAGCCGCTGGTTAGCAAACTCCATATCTTTTTGAAGCTTCTTTTTCAATTCTTCCAATCCCTCCATGGTCCCAACATCATCCTCCAGTTTCTTCTTGGTCTCAGTCAGCTGGAGACAGAATGACGACATCTCCGAGTTAAATTAAACGATACGACGATGCAAGGTAAATTTTTCCAGAATTAGCAATGAATTTGCAGTCCTTTGTCATTGTCACAGAACAATGTCCCACTGCTTTTCTTCAAACTGATGATTAATTTACACTCCCTATTTCTCTTCTATAGAAAAGTAAAACACGGCTCCACGTTCTGAGATAACTGCTTCAATCCAAGTGCACTTTCAACCCCTTCTTATCCCAGCCACCCATTTCCAACCGCCATCCATCCACCCGCAAAGCCGAGGAACATCTGCGTGAGTTTGCCTAACCTGCGCCTGCAGAGTGGCCAGCTGCTTCTCCAGGTTCCTACGCGCCTCCTCCTCCTCTTCCTGCTGCTCCTGCAGGTTGCTCTTCTCCTCCTCCAACTGTCTGATGCGGCTGCTGAGGTTCAGCTTCTGACGAGTCTCCTCCTGAAGCAACTCCTGCAAGCAGATCCCCGTGAGGTCCGAGTGTTGGAGGCTATCAGCTCGGGCGGCTTGTCCCTCTGCCAGCAGCAGTATGACACTTAATGTGCAGCATGTTCAAAGAAGGTCTCACACCCAATCAAACTTTTGGGTCGAGTGCCTTCTTTGTAAAACAAATGAGGTCTCATTTTACCTCAGTTCTTAAAGCCTTAATTCTTTATTTACATCAACTCAGTTGGTGTCAGAAGTGTAAATTATAATAGACCCATATAAAATCTGAGGAAGACAAAAGGTTGCTCATTCCCGATGCACAAAGCACAGACGCCTGGGACTATACAAACACTCCTGGTGTCACCCACTTGGTTGTCCTGCAGCTGGCTCTCCAGACTGGACACATCCTTGGCCATTTTGATCCCCTTCTTTTCTGCATCCTCAAGCAGCGCTGACACGTTGTCCAACTCCATCTGCACGGAGCCCGGTGAACAGAGACATTACAGCCATGACCTTATCTGCCTTTCAGACATTTAGAAGGTCTTAAATGAACCATGTAAGTCAAATTATATCATATGGGTGACTCTGGGGCAATCAGCACATTGGTCTCAAGGTTAATCAACCTCCCTGAATAATCTGCGGTACCATTACGATGGCAGACTTTCAAATAAACAGATCATCATGCGGGACTGATCTGCTGATCTACACTGATGACATCTGCCCGCTATATCGATGTAGCTACTGCCTCTGAAGTGCGTCTTGTTATTGTGATGGAAGAAAGGCAGTGTGAGCCGGACCTGCAGCTTGAGAGAGCGCTCTGCCAGCTCGCTCTTGGCCCGCTCGCCCTCGGTGACCCGGGCCACAAACTCCTGCAGCTGGGACTCCAGTTTCTTCCTCTTGTGCTCCGACTCGGCCTTGGCCTGGTGCAGCCCCTTCACCTCATTCCCCATCTCCTTGTTGTCGCTCTCCAAGGTCTGCTTGGTCTTCTCCAGGTTAACCTTGAACTGCACACAGAGTTGGTGGCTTTACACATCCTATCATTTTGCCTGCTGTGTTAATCTCACTAATGGCGGAGCGGACGTTCAGCCCAACAGGGCCCGGCTCTCTGACGCACCCTCTTGGCCTGCTCCAGCTGCTCTGACAGCTCCTCCAGGGCCGTTGAGTGTCTCTGCCTCATATCCTGGATCTGGGACTCGTGGTTCTTGGTTTCCTCATCAATGGCTTTCTTCAGCTCTGCTACCTCCTGCTCTCGCTTGGTCCTAAAGTGGCAACAGGGATGGAGAGTTTGACCCAGCCCCATCACACAGTCACATTTACAAAAGGATACAGAACACCAGATTGTGCTAAATTACAATATTCCATTGCATGGATCCCCTGATGTTCATTGTGTAATTGCTGCAACAGAGGAAACCTGACCTACAGTTTTCAAATGTATCTCACAAAAAATTTTTCTTCCGGTAGTTTTGAATAAATGCTCTCATGACCGCTCTTACATGACTCATCTACTCATTAAAAGCAGGCCAGCTGTGACATTAGGTTATAAGAACCCTACATACGCAGCGAGCCTTCCAGGATGGACACATTCACACTGCAGGACAGCGTCACAGCAGCATACGGGCCCAAAACGTGAACGTCCTTCAGGTCAGCGCTGGCACACTGACCTCGCCAGCCTACCTGAGCTCCTGCTGGGCAGCAGTGGTATCCAGTGTGTCCTCCAGCTCCGTTTTCAAAGCCTCCAACTCCTCGCTGAGGTCCCTCTTAAGCTTCTCGGCCTTGTTCCTGGCTGTCTTCTCAGTCTCCAGGTCCTCCTGCAGCTCAGAGAGCTGGGCCTGCAGCTCACGCACCTGCTTCAGGGCGTTGTTCTTCAGGGCGACCTCCTCGTCACCTCTAATGCAGACACACACACGCAGTCAATTATCCTCATAAAAACGGTTGCATTAACTAAGCTTTAAGCACATTATCACACAACCCCCTAAATGGCTTTAACAACATACTTTGTACATTAGAATTTGTTGCAATTATCTCTATGGTAAAAGTATATAATAATATTTTGCATCTGCCTACATAATTGGTGACCCTCCCCATTAATAATCACTACTGACCACAAGGTGGCAGTGCAGGGAACAAAACAAGGTGACTCCACGCAGAGGACACAGGGTGAAGCAAGATGGAAATCACCATGACGATACGGCATGTTTGTTGTGGTCAGCAATTTCATCCAATAAAAATGTCCACGGCCTTACAGTACAGATAATACTAGCGTTTAACAGTGAAACCAATCAGCTCAGCTCCCGTCAAACGGTAGGTAAATAAAACAATCCCATGGAAAATGAGGAAGTGGGAACATGAGACAAGATCCAATTCACTCATTTTCTCAGCCTGATAACTAATTAGTTGACCTTCATTAAGTAGATCTGCAGAACCTAAATCTGTAGGCAGGCTGCTTCCTCCTCCTAATGATCTTGATAAAAACATTGCTCATGACCATTAAAGATGATGATCAGACCAGGAGAAGCTCATACAGCCAACATGAACTCTGTCCTTAATGAATCCCTTTAAATTCAACCACTAACAAAAATAAAATGGTGGTCATTTTGCGTTTCCAAACAAAAATCATTTCGGTACCTTTGAAAACAAAGAATATGATACATAAATGTATGTCATCCTAGTTGCTGGACACTATTCTGGCAGAGAGAAGTAACATCACTAGACAGTCACGTGGCTCACAGAACAACTGAGCGAGCAGATGCTTCCTCAGAACATGAGAGATTACAAACGAGAGGAGGCTGTTCGGCCCATCAAGCTCGTTTGGGGAGAGCTTAACTAATAGCTCAGAGTTGTTATAATCTTATCTAGCCCTGATTTAAAGGAACCCAGGGTGTCAGCTTGCGCTACACTAGCAGGAAGACGACTCCATACTCTAACTACACGCTGTGTATAGAAGTGCTTTCTCAGTTCAGTTCTGATAGGTAAATAAAATTACAGAAAGAGCATAATTTGTAGGGTTGAATGTGACCCACCTGGCCAGTGCAGCCTGTAGCTCCTCTTCCTTCTTGGCCAGCTGGATCTTCAGCTCCTCTATTTGGGCCTGCAGCTCAGCAATCTGGTCCTGGAGATCAGTGGTCTCTGCATCCAGTTTCCTCTTAGCCTTCTCCAGCTCCTGGCGCGTCTTCTCCTCCTTCTTGAGGCGCTCTGAGTTGCACAGACATTGTGTTCATAACAAAAGGTGATGACAAGCTTCTGGTTCATTTGTAGCGACTTCCAAGTATGAAAGCCATTAGAAGGGATATCATTTTTACAGGCCCACCTTCCAAATCCACCATCATCATCTCCTGCTTGTTCTTTAACTTGCTGAGGTTCTTGGCTTTCTCTTCCTCCTCGGTCAGCTGGGAAGTCATCTCATTGACGCGATCGTCTAGAAGTTTCTTCTCCTGCAGAGACAGAAGTAGTGTGGCTGAGTCCCATGTCGCAGTGAACCAGAAATGTCGCCTTGCCACTTCTTGTGCTGCCTGCCTGTACAAATACCTTTGTGTACTTGGAGTTCTGGTCCTCTAAAAGCAGGATGTCCTCCTCCATCTTCTTGATCTTGGCTTCCGCAGTCACTTTCTCCAGCTGCAACTTCTGCCTGGCAGCTTCCTCCTCATCCAGCTGTTCTTCCAGATCCTGTAGGCAGTCACATACAAAAGCAGCCACCTTACTTTTAGCCGTTTAAAAAACAGTAGCATCTGCAGAATGGTCAATAAACATAATCTTTTTTCAAGTTGTCTTGAGCACGCTCTGGGACCCACCTGAATGTGCGCCTGCATCTTCTTCTTCTCATTCTGCATGCTCTGGTTGCGTTCCTCCTCCTCCTCCACACGGGCCTCCAGGTCATGCAGGATCTCCTCCAGCTCCTGCTTCTTGGCGGCTAAGCGTGCTCGCATCTCCTCGGCCTCTGCGAACAGCTCAGTCTCTGCCTGCAGCTGCTCTGCCAGGATGTTCTTCTCCTCCAGGACCTGTTGATATATGTGTAGAACATTGACACACTGACTATTTCTGTCCATTTCAGCGTGAGTCGGCATTTCTTGGACCACACTGGAATGATACATCCATCTTGCTCACATATCTGAATGACTTAATAATAATATATAATTATATATAAATTGTTAATGACTTAATTTTCATGGTTAAATAAATTTTCGCTTTGCCAAGACACAACCGACCTGTTGATGTTTTCTCTCCATATCTAGCAGCTCGGTCTCCACCTTCATCTGCTTCTCCTTCACCTTGACCAACTCCTCATCCTTGGCCTGCATCTCCTCCTCCTGCCTGGTCACTTGGAGCAGGGGTTTCACCTACAGAGCAAGCGCACCATGTCAGCGAGGGCCGAGTATTCCAGTAGGCAGCTACCACAGGCCAGCCGACCACGGGAAGCAGAAGAGCGTCCACCTTGGTGAACAGGCGCCACCACTGCCAGTGTCTCAGCTTCAGGTAGGCGGCACAGTTCCTCTGCAGGACCTTCAGGGCACTGAGCTGCTGCTGCTTCTTAGCGAAAGCTCTGGGAAAGTAAACATGGTGGAGCACTTAGGTCTGTGGGAGCTACGCAGCGGAATTTAGCAGCAAGGCAATTAAATAGCTGATGCCCTTAGCCAGAATGATTACAGTGGCCACTGCATCGAGATTCAATATTTTAAGGCAGTTGCTCAACCAAACCCTCAGGGACCCTCCAAAATGTCCACATTTTTGCTCCCTCCTAGCTCCCAGCCAATCAGGAATATCAAATACTTAGCATACGTATGTTGAGAGCTGAGGGGGAGCAAAACTGTGCATTGCCTGGCAGTCCCAAAGAAAAAATAACTGCGCTGAGAGAAATAACCACTGTACAGTTCTCAGTAGAGTGGTGGTGAACAGCCTGGGGAACAGACCCCAGATGCAAGTGCATCTCGGATGCATTTGCAAGTGTTCGTGCAGTGGCATACTGGATATCACTCACTTTCGGGCCAGGAAACCACGACAGACAGACTGGAAGTAGATGATGATGTCTGTAATCTTTAGGTCCCGCTCCTCCTCCAGGTGGGCCAAAACTCCAGCCCGGAAGAAGATCTTGCTCTGTCCGATCCTGAAGAGATTTGGGTCCAGCTCCAGGGCTCGAATCTTGGGTAGTGAGGGAACGCCAGCAAGAGATTACAGAAAGGAGCTTCAAGGCAGATGTGGAACGTAGCTCATTAATCAAGAGGTCAAGGAATTCTGAGTCATATTAAACTGTGCAGTACAAAATAGACCATTACCATCCTCTCGCAAGCTTGTTTACCATCCATGAATCCTTTTGGGATGGCATTAGGGGTGAGTATCTCATATCTGTGGAAAAAACAACACGTGGCCAGGTACAAACTTTGTCTGGGACATTAATGTTACAACAGCTGAGAGGCAAACTTAGGAAGTGTGAAGATCCTCCCATGACATCAGCTGACCACACTGTGCTGAGTGTTAACAGCAGATGACGACACAAACTGAACATAGTGCTTTCCATAGAGATAAGGTGAAGGAGGGTGTGTTACCTCTGCCTGAACTCCTGGAAGACTATCCGATTGGGGAAGCCCTGTCTGCAGATGCGGATTCCCTCCAGAACACCATTGCATCTCAGCTGGTCCAGAACCAGGTGGGGGTCCAGCTTACCTGCCTGTGGGCAGGAAGAGATTGTGTTCAGTAGGTGTTAGGGTTGATTGAAAAATACTGCAGGCCTTCAAAGAAAATTTAGCGTTTCATGCAGGATATACTCTTTAAAACAAATGAATAAATATGTGACTCATCACCACAAAATAAGTCTTATGGGTGTATTTCTACCAGTGCGACTTAAGACTCATTTCTTGGTGATGGGTCACATATGTTTGCATACATGAACTTTCCAATTTTCTGAATGAAATCTACTCCACTTGTACTGTTCATAGAGGCAAGTAAATGGTAGTTTCTAATTGGTGTAGTAAGATACAGAATGGCCAATTAGGGTTGAGGAGTCTGATAAGTGACAGGAAATGAGAGGGAAGTTGTACCCTCTTCTCATGGTTAGGAATGATGCAGCGGACGAAGTTGGGGTTGGTGTTCCTCAGCGTGGCCATCAGCTTGGTGAGGGACTCCTTGTACAGCTGGCCCACTGTGCGGAACATGCCCTTCTTGGTCTTGTACGTTGCGCCAAAGGTGGTCTCATTCATCCCAGCTACCTGATCCAGGCCAACAATACGGTCCACTGTTGGTGACAAGGGTTGGGGGAGTGGGCAGGGAACAGGGAGAGGAGTTTAGGGGAGGCCTAGACAAGCTTGTGGGGGCAACGACACACAGAACGTGGATCACAGACGACTGCGGGGAGAAGGATGGATGACTGACAGCACGGCAGAGGAGCAATTGTGAAGGTGCAGGATCTTCAGGACTTGCGAACAAACAGCACACGAATCTGACATAGTAGCTCCAAAATACATAAGCGACAAGCATAAGTGTTTGTGTAGATCAGGACTGACCCTCTAATCCAACCAGGTTCGAAGTTAAAAAGTTAGAAGTTTGCCATAAAGGCATCTTGCTACATAAAAATGATTAAGGTTCTAATTGAATGGAAATTTGGCTCATCCAGGCCAAACCTGTTTACCTGAGAACTAATTTATAATGCCCATTAAAGACTTTGAGCATTTATAGTGGACAGCAGGAATCAAATCCGACGTGAAGCAGAAAAATACCAATATGGACATATGGAATCGGCCAGTTAAGTGTCACCTTTTGCCAGTTAGCAAAGAAAATTAGTGGAGCACAAGGCAGCACAACTGCCTCTTTTACCAACGACACGCCTCTGGTTTAAACACGGTCCGCCACAGATTTCATACTTCGAACAAAACTAGATAAACCGGCAGAATTATCCCCACATTTAGTGTAGATGTTTTATTATCCACTGACTGCTCCGAGACTGAATGCGCCGTTTTTTTGGGAAGATCGGAAGGCTGCTGCAATGCTGGAATGCAGGTGGGAGCAGACGGACTTACCCTCCGGACCGTGTGGGGGGGGGCTGCACTGTACAAAGAATTCTGCCCCCTAAAAAGTAAACAATACTGCTATGTTTCCGTTTCAAGCTTCGGCAAATTTAACATGACCCTTTAGGAAATTGACAAACACAAAATTAATGTCCCCCTGTCATCTATAGGAGCATTAAAGGGACATTATAGGGACGCAATATACCATCTTAGCCCTGCACTCAGTAGAATAAGACACCAAGGTTGGCAAATGAGGGGCAGGACCTGATGGTAGCCGCTTCCTAAGCAGGCTTGGACACAAAGCGCTTGCATGTCCTTTCAGCAATTTTCCACTTAGCTGGCTCTCCCACTGGAAAGTTCAGCTACGTTTTTTTCCTATAGCCTCATTAAGCAAATGCGGCCCTATGATTTCATCTTTAATTCTGGTTTTCATTCCACATAAAAAGAATGCCTAATTTACGGCAAAAAATGATTACATGGGAACGAGCACTCTATTTTATAGATATTGGCAAATTGAAAGCAAGGCTAGTGAACAGAGCTTAGGACTGGCCCTGTATGAAGGAGAGAGCACATGGGAGGGGTCCTGATGTAGCTCTTTTCAGACCCTACACTTTGTATCAGGGGGAATTACTGGTCTATAACACACTTCAAAGCTCAATCTGCAGTGCTATTTTAATTCAAATCAGTCCAGTGTGCCAGGTTAATTTCACTGCAGTTTCAGCAGTTTGGAGACATACAAGACGACCTCTTTGACACACATCACTCCTCAAGACCAAAGTGCCAGATATGAACAGTGTCTTAGGCTTCATGCTTCAAAACTTAAAACTAAGGCTAAAGTCTGAGATCTTACCCAATTTATTGGCTAAACCAGATTAACCAAAGAATATCTAGCAAGCATAGCATAGTTTCTAGATAAAATAGAGACTAAAACATACACTTAGAGAAAGAACAGCCCGTTATGTCAACCCAAGCACTTATGACTAAAATATTAACATTGGCCTGCAACCCAGAAAAGTATTAAAAGGAAGCTGCTGGAATGTCCATCAGGGCCAATTCCATAAGAAAAAAGTGACAATCTTTCACACTCTGCAGGAGCTCCTTCTCCACACCAACCTCATCTGCTCTGATCAGCCCCACATGTGGTTCTGATTCTAAACCTCCGTTCCTTCTAAACAGCACTGGAGGAGCCCAACACAAATTCCATTATTATTTTGCCTGTCAGTCACGCTGCTCAGCCACAGCCTTCGAGTACGTTCGCGAGGCTGGAGACGAACGCAGTTTTTGTTCCATCCGAGTTACAGCGGTGAAGGATATATCACCCTGTCAAAATTTTTGTGCAAATTCCAACATAACTTTAGACTCAGAAGTTCTGCATATAAGTGCTACCATTTTCTTGTCCCTTTTTGTAATCCTTCGTTTTTTTTTTTTTTTTTTTAAAAACATTGTGTGATGAATAGCTAGAAAACTGCCACATAAATAATGCTACTATTACTACCAGAACAAGGACAAAAAAACATCCGACTTGCAGGTAGTGTATTTGGACTACAAAATTAGGACAGATTATTTTAGTTCAAAAAGACGCACATTAATAAATGCAGTATTAATATTAGCAAAAAATGTAGGGCCAAAGTTTTAAACCATAAGAACCAATAAAGTAAATGTTCAGCTATGAAAATACTAGCAGCTGTGTGTATCTGATAAGTCACCTTTATGACCAATATCTTTGTCTGTCACACCTTGGCAAACAGCTGACCAAGTCCCCTTTCTGAGCAGCACAAAAACATATTTGACCTTGTGCCCAAGAATATTTATCAATGCTGTTAAAAAAAATTGGAATCTAAAGAGCTGCTTAGAGTAATGTGAAGCAACAGCAGGATGAATTACACGTGAATTACATCATGAATTACATCATGAATTACAGGAAATGGCCAGATGCAAATTCAAATGCTTCAAGATGTAATTTTTCTACTGTAGCATCGGCAGAAGACATTGATCAAAATTCTCAATTGAGGTGAGCCAATCTGGAATGCGGTTAAAGACATTCGTTGAAAGGTACCGTCGAGGCCCATTGACAATAGATAATATCAATGCTGCACCATGCAAGCCCAGCAGCGGGGGGGGGGGGGGGGGGCGTCTGAGAGCGTGACATGGCTCAAGCGCAGACCCACAGCATTACACTCATTCACCTGGAGGGTGAATTAGATATATTGTCATAGAATGAGGCTCTTGGAATATTCTGAATCTCTAAATCAGAGAAACAGACGGGGGGGGGGGGGGGGGGGGGGGGGGCAAAACCAGGAAATAACAGAGGGACTAACAGAGGGACTGTGTGGCAAAGAGAAGTGCCCGTAGTCAACGTTTACTTATGCACAAGGCAAAAACAAAATCATACGTACACATTTTAACTTTTTTTTTGTTACTCAGGACAGATTCAGGCACACTAAACAAAACCAGATTCTGTTAACCTGTAATCACAGAAAACCTTGATCTCAATTACAAGAGTAAAAAGATTTGATTAAATCAACATTTCCCTTCTACAAGCAAGGCCAGCCCTCAGATGAGCAGAAGTTTGCCAAAACCAGCAGGCCTTCATTTATAATTGCAATTTATGTAGCTGGTGTAACAATTACATATGGTGTAACGATCACTTGACTTGACATAGTTCTACGCTCTCGTACGAATGTCGACATTGGAAATTAAAAAATATTAGTTTGACATTTAACCTCAATAGCCAAGTGGAGAGTGGTGCAGCGCTTACTAACCATGTCAATTAAAGCTAATCAAACCAAGGCCATACAGCAGCCTGGGCCCAGCAATCTTCTCATGGCCCTACTGAACTACTGAATGTTTCAATTACTCAGTTTAGAAACATCATCGATCACCTCCATCCCCCAAATCTGTGTCTCTCTCACCAAGCACACCCTTGTCGATTGTAATTATGATCCACCAATTATTCATGGAAAGTAATGAATAATTTATGGTTTGTTACATGCAATTATCACTGACGCGCTTCGCTGAGTTTAATGCAGAAACGCCACAGTTATTAATAACTTCAGGGAATATTAATGAATACCTGTCAGTTTCGGCAGTCTATTTTATTGAAGAGGTCCACTTGGACACACCGTGAGGATTGAGCGGTAAAGCTAAAGCTTCCAGCTGTCTCCAACGAGAGGGGCGGCACGCAGAAGCGCTTGGAACCATCCTGGTGTCCCCAGCCGAACTCGACGACATCCTTACGTCACCTGCCACTGAAGGGGGCTCTTCTGTGACAGAAACTCACCGTCCTTCCACAGCTCTGCCACAAACTTGTCCGTCGACTGGTGCAGGAGCGTGGCCACGTTGTCATTGAGGGGGTCCATGTTCTTCATCAGCCACTCATCTGCTTTGTAGTCCACCTGGGCATAGCATGCCAAAGGGTTACCTCATATCTCCGCCAGCTTTCGCAGCCCCTCAGTCTGCAGTGACTGTCCTACTGCATTCCTCATCACACTTTGGATTTGATTTCGGACCTTAAAAAAACATACGCGAGTCCCTGACATAAATGACCAGGGCTACAGTGCGTACAGAATCCTCACAAACGTGCGTCAATAAGGGGGAAAAAAGCTAAACTGATTTACGCAACAGTACAAGTTGTGCACATCCCAAAAATGGGAAACAGATGTGGATAATGTGCCTTTCTGCACACAGGGATAGTGTCAAAGCTCTGGCCAATCTCTCTTTCCCAACAACATTTATTTAATCAATAAAAACAAAGTCAAACGCTAGACAGACATAATGTAAGAAATTTGAACAGATAAAGAGCATTTTTCCAGGGTACACAAAAAAACGCGCTGTACTGGAACTGGTTCAGTGCTCCTCTGGGATGTGAGGGATGTCACAAGGAACCGGAGCTCAAACTCCCCTAAGAAACACCATGTAAGCTATTCATTAGGTTTCCATCAATATCTACTTGTATGGTTGGAAAACAACCTTAAAGTTAATCTTTTCTGAATCTATTACTGCTTTCATCCAAAACCTAATCAACCGGGCAACTTAGAATGCATTTAGTTCACAAGGGCTTATCGTCCCACAGCACAATTGGAATTGTGTGTGAAGCCTCTACACTTAACTGCAATTGGTTGGTAAAATACAGTGTCTCTCAGGGTAAAGGACTGAATGAATACAGTACCCTTCCAGCATAGTGTATAATGCAGAAATCTGCCTTGTCCTTCAGCTGCCGGGGCTTCTGGAACTTTGGATGGGTGCCCTGTTCCTGGACCAACTTATCCACAAACGTCTTGTCAGTGGCCTTGGGAAACCAACACTCCTCATCCAGCAGGGCCAGAACGCCAGGTGGGTTTGCCTGTGTTGAGAGAACAATGGAAATTTTAGTTAAAATCCACACGACTCCTATTCAGTCCGGCAAGGCCTCAATACACCCAGTCTACAAATCAGCACAGTTCAAAAGAGCTGTCACTCAAAACTGTAGCCCTCTAGTGGAACTTATGAATGCTGTTCCTAGACAATGCAAAGTTCCTAATAAAAACATATGACGGTATGAGTTACTAGTCAGTTTCAAATCTTCCAGGAGGAATGATACGGACCGGCCGCTCGATGAGGTCGATGCAGGGCTGCAGGTCCAGGCCGAAGTCGATGAAGCTCCACTCGATGCCCTCCCGCTGGTACTCCTCCTGCTCCAGGATGAACATGGTGTGGTTGAACAGCTGCTGCAGCTTCTCGTTGGTGTAGTTGATGCACAGCTGCTCGAAGGAGTTCAGCTGCAGGGAAGAACAACATGAGTCAGCTGTAGGCTATACATGGAAATGTGGACGTCACCTTGTTTTCCCCGATCTAATAATCATACTGGTTTAACTCAATTTAAAACTCACTCCTCTTCATTTTATTAGCTCTCACTGATCCGTCAGCATCCAGAGAAATAAAGCAAGATAACAAAGTTAGGTCAGATGGTTGGGTATCTAAATACAATTACATATAATTCTAAAAAAGGGCTTTGACTCAAATGACTTCAGTGGTCATTCTATGATCAAGGTGTATTCTTCCCAGATGACAAACGAGGGTCCTTAAATCTGCTTAATTTCAACCCAGGGCTGATTTTTAAGTGTTTTATTTAAATGTAGGAGTACAAGAAAAATGCCAGGCGCTTCTTTATATACCAAGTATTTAATGTACATTCTCTTCCTACAGTAAAGGGTTCCAAAAAGACCGAGAACAGACTGCCAGCGCACTTTTCCCGTGGCCAGCCGATATGCAGAAGACGTCATGGTACCTGGAAGATCTCAAAGCCGGCGATGTCCAGGATGCCAATGAAGGAGGCGCCCTGGCGCTTGGTCCTGTCCAGAGCCTTGTTGATACGGTGGACCAGCCAGCGGAACAGCCTCTCGTAAGTAGCCTTGGCAAGGGCCTCCACAGCGAAGTCCGCCTGGAGACAGATGGGGCAGAGCAGCAGTCTGTATCATCAGCCCTGCATCACCACTTAGGGCTCATTTCTAACGGGGTTAAACCATCATTCATTAAAGGCTCGTTTGATCAGATCTGGGCTTTTGACAGTGAAAGAATCTCAAAGTAAATTTATTTATTAAAGAATAATAATCTTGAATGGACCTTCTGAAATAAAAACAGGAAGCTTTCCCCACTATTTAATCCAACATTACTCTCAATTAAAGCTGATATATGCTCCATAACATTCCTTCGCTGTTTATTTTCCATAAAGCCATAAAAAAACAGCCAAGGAGTATTTACAGCCCAAAGTCAACTAGCTAGCGATATCTGGTGTCAAAGGTACACAGTAAAAAGATGTTTTTAGACAAAAAAAAACATCTGCCATATTATGCCTTGGTGAGATGTATCAACATGTTAACCAATATTAATTAACCACAAGTCTATGATCAACACACAGCACTTTCTGCTGACCCATTACCCAAAATAATTTAATTATATTAAACATGAAATATAATGGGTCAAGGTGACCTATATTCTACATTTAACCTAAAAGTTGCGGCGAGCCCCGCATTCCAGATAAGTCACCATTCCAGCTCCGGCACCATCGCGATCTTCTCCTGGGCTTGACAGCACACCCTGCTCATAGAGCTAAGCGGTAAAACCACCAGCTGCCCCTGCCTAGATGAGTTGTTGAGCGCAAATCTTCTCTAATTGCTAGGTAACCACTGCGATTTCCTCATCGCTGTTTCAGTCTAACCCCAAGGTAAATGGAAATGAGTGCTTTTCTCATGACCCAGCGATGTAGAAAATATCAGCAGCCTTAAAATACCCCAGCATACACACACAGAAAATACTGGGACAATGAACCAGATGTGTGCCTGCACAGGCAGGACATGCAGAATCTCCCATGGGGCACGGCTGAGTTGCGGAGCAGCGGCCACAGTACCTGCTCCTTGGTCTGCGCTTTCTGGACGTAGTCTCGGCCGACCTTGATGCGCGGGGACAGGATGGCGCGGGTGAACTCCATCACATTCATCCCCAGCAGGTGGCACAGCTTCTGTGCAGCTGTGCGCGTAAAGGGAGGATGAGGGCAGCAATGGCATCAGTGTGAGGTCACAGAACCCAGGCCCACCCCCACCTGCCTAGGAGAGCCATCACCATCGGGTATTACCAATGAAAGCATTACATATTTCCATCTGAGACCACCCTGCAGAAAAGTATGAATTACTATTCCAGACCATTTACAGATTTTATATGAGAATGCCAACAAACTTTGAAAGGGTATAAAAGATTATCCAAAAATGAGTAAGAATTCTCCATTCTGTAACCCCGCAGGTATGAAAAGCTTTTTTGAAAGAGGGGAGGGGGGTCGTTATATTATAGGGCAAGTCAGACTGATTTACGACATTTTCTGCTATCGCAAATACTTTAAAGATTGAGAGGGTGTTCATTTCTTCATGGGGGAAGTTCTGGAAAGTGAAGCCGTTGTGATGTGATCCATAGCAAAAGGAACTGGCTCTGTTTGAGGATTAAACCTCGCTAGAGCACCACTCTCTCTTAGTTTAAATGAGACCTTTTCCACACCAAAGCAGGTGCTGGCCGATCACCACCCCGAGAGTCCGATGCCCAGGGCCTTGTAAAAGGACAGATTTGGGTGGAATTCCTCCCTCTAACAGCAGTGGGTTCCATTCCTACTTCAGTCCTGACCAACAGCTGATTCTATCTACGCAATCGATTTGCTACCTGTGTTTTCAGGCATGGAGGCCTGATCGGTGTTCCTCTCTTTCTTGAAGACGATGTTGCCAAACTGCAGCACTGATGACACCACCCTCAGCATGGCTGCGACATGAAAGGATGTTCATAAAATTATGCAGCACGCAGACAAAAACAGCACGGCGGCCAACTCCTTGTAGGGAAGAATTGAGAAAATGTCCTTGGAACATTTTCAAAAAAAAAAAAAAAAAACCAGAAGTCCTGAAACCATCAATTTTCATGTCATTCTGGGGTGGAATTCATTGAATACCTTCCTGCGAGCCAGAGTCAATGGAAAGTGCCCTCAGAGGTGTGTACTTACCCAAGATCTCGTCGTGAGAGAAGCTCATGATGTGCATGGCCTCCATGGTTTCCTGGAAATTGTCCTTGTCCTGCTGCCCAGGGATGGGGATGTTACCATTAGACAGAAAGCGGTAGTTGTTGAATCCTTCAAGGAGCAGATCAGCTGAACAGAGGGAAAGAAAAATCAATTAACTATCACTGATATATAAAAACTATGCAACACCTCAAATGTTGTGGAAAGCATTTTGTATGTGCTGAGAGTCAAAGCTACCATCTAGTATTTTCAAAAAGCTAGGTCAGTTTGAAATACTGGAACGTTAGATGAATAAATCCATCGCACTGACACACCAAGGACATAAAATTATTTTAAATCAGACAGTCAATAATTGTAAAGGTACGGGTATTAACAGGATACAAGGTTCCCTTGGGCCTATTACACGGACAGATGGACAGGGTTCATACTTACACTTCAAGTGCTCCCCAGCACCAGCCAGGAGCTGGTAGAAGATGTGGAAGGTGCGCTCATCTTTGGCCTGCCGGATGGCTCGGGACTTCTCCAGCAGGTCTGGACTTGGGTCAAGGACCGCACCTCTCTCTTACAGTCAGGTACAGAAACCCCTGTTTGGTTTGACTCCCAACAAACAGGAATCTGGTAAAAACATGTTTGGGATACAGATTCCAGTCCCAACTATATACTTCTCAATTTAAGGGCAATTCCAGCATTATGGATGTGGATTTGGACTAACGAACCACTGCATGGAACCGCCCTTAAATCATTTTGCATTATATTTAAATACAAAATGACTCCTTAAATGTTGGACGCACCAGCAGGACGCTGCTTCACATTGACATTAAACATCCAGATTCAGAAAATCTACTTTAACCCCTTTAACACTTCCTATTCCTAGTTGTGATCAATTAAACCAGCCACAGGTTTCTGCAGAACAGAATGGTCCGGAACTATATGGCAGCTGGTGCTGGTATTAAAAAAAAAAAAAAACTTGTGTGAAAACAAGAGTGTCAGCCCATGGTCTAACATTTCAGTTAAACTGCTAAGAGCACAAGACTTAGAAAGCAAGAGATGCATCAAGCACATGGAATCCATGTGTGGAAAACCCCAACTTGAGGCAAGCGGCTATTCAACCAGAGGACACGGTGGTGAGCCGCATGCCCAGCACCACGGAAGGCAGGATACAGGTCTCGATGTTGGCCCCCACAATGTAACCAGTGACGTCAAAGTTGATCCTGATGAACTTGCCCTGAATGAGGTCCACGGAAGAGGGGAGCACAGATCAGATGAGCAGGACCTGTGTGAATCCTGTTTGTAGACTTATCCCCTACTTAACCGAGGAGGGAATTTGCAGGGGGGGGGGGAGGCGACTAGCAGACACACAAAACAGCAAGGCTGTTCCTAAAATACAGGCCAAATTCCAGAGCTGGAGCACATTACAGCTACGCAAAGGATCAGTACATTCTGAAGGGAGCACACCACCTTACACCCACGTAGGGGATGGATTCACCATGCTCAAATAATCAGAACTATTTCAGGCATGCAAGTTGCCCATGAGCATAAGGCATTATATTAAATACTGACAGCCACTGTGAAGGTGGGTAGTCCACAGTTCCTTTAAGGGATCCCCCACCATTACAAACAGCTGGGTAATTAAAAACAGGCAGTTCAGGGTAAGTGCCTAGATCCACATTCAGGTCCTACCCAACTGCAGCCTTCCTACACCAAGCTCTGGTCCTAAAGCCACCACACCACTTCAAAGCTTCATGGAGGCAGCTTGCATTTTAAAATCCCACGGCCTTTAATACAACAGGCTAGGTCTTCAGGGTCCAGCAGCCAGCTGAACTGGCCGAGTCCACATATGGCCACTGGATTTATAAAGCAAGCGACGCCAAGGTGAGATCTGCTTCACTGGCATCAGTGAGATGGGTCTCACAGGTACGATATGGCCAGAGTCAGATTCGCGACAGACGCAGGTACATATTTCATAATGCTCTGAGCGATCGGGGGAGTGTGACACCACTGCACATCCGTGTCATCTAGGCTTCCGTTAACCCACAGGTGGCTGGCAGTGCACTGTCCGTCGAGCAGAGAGCAGCCGGTGTAGGTACAGCCCGGCATCTCTGCTCCAACATGCGATGTGCAGGCGGCGTTTCAGAACATCTGAGAGTCTTGGGTTAACTCACAAATCGGGACGAGTTGTCATTCTTCACCGTTTTGGCATTGCCAAAGGACTCAAGGATGGGGTTGGCTTGCAAAAGCTGTCGTTCCAGCTCGCCCTGAAATGTAAGGAGATGTTGCAGGAAAAAAAGACGTGAAAAAACAAGACACCAGACAGAGGCCCGGCCACAGAAATTCAAGAAGAAAGGCTGACCTAAAAAAAAAGGAAAAAAAAAAAAAAAAACCCACCACCTCTACAGAACCTAGAACCACCACCTCTACAGAACCCAGAACCACCACCGCTCCCGCATAAAGTTGTCCACAGAAGCAAATGGGTCACAGGACGAACAAAGCTGAACTTTCTCCTTTTTGGGGAAGGGAGCTTAAGATTCGGGACACTGCCACAGCTTGACCAGAGAGAACAGGAAGAAGACTAGTGTTAGGACAGAGAGGATGAGCTCATCCAGGACGCATGCCAAGGAAACTGGCAGAGACTCTCGGCGTGTTAGTCAGCCACGGCTCCTCCAAACTGCTCTCTCTCTCCTTTGGTGGTCAAGGGAGGTAACAGTTTCAATCCTTAAGCACAACAGGCTGATTTCTATTAGGAGGTGTTCCCTCAGCAAACAATGCACATCTACCTCTGATAAGTTCTCCTTCAAAGCAAAGCGGGATTAGGTTAATGGTTAAGCGACAGATCGCGTGTGGGGGGGTGGGGGTGGGTGACTTCAGTGTGGAATCTGCTTTTTCCAAATAATTCAACAATTACCCTCAGAGAATCCTGAGGCAGGAGGCGTGGAAAAATTGGCCTTTGCACCAAACTCTGCTTTTCTGCCTGGTCAGCGATTAAGAACAGTTACAGGCAACATATGTCCCACACCCCACCCCAATCTGGAAACCCCCCCCCACTCCCCCCAGGGCATAGAGATCAGCTTTGTCATCCAGAGGCAAGGTTGGTAGCCTACACCAAGGCATCCACCGAGACTGCAGCTCACACTCCATGCTGTCTGCTGGGATTCGAACCCTTGGACCACCCCGATAGAAGCTCAGGGAGGTACACAGCAGATCACCAAGGCGGGGGGTGGGGGGAGCATATGGTTCAGCTCACCAACCCGTGTTGGAACTGAACGTTTCCTGCCAGCCTCCTGTCCAGATGTGCTTAGAATGTGGGGAAACGGCTCAGTTGTGTTTAGTAGATCCCAGCTCCGAGGCCGGATGGCCCAGCGTTTGCTGTGTGCTCACATCGCTCTGCTCTGTGGAGCTACCTTGGGTCCGGGTCATTTTCAAAACCATATTTTCAGAAAAATTTCACTTTAGACAAATTTGCACTTTGGCTGAAGAATCGGGGATGCAGAGCAAGCTGTGAGCACCAGTTAGACAACAAATTAAGCATAAATAAAAAAATTAAATTAAAATAGATAAATAAATGTGTGTGTTTTATATACATGTATAAATATAAACTAGTCCAAGTTTTGTCACTTAACTGGTCATTTGATTACAGCATCACTATCAAAAAATAAACATTAACCTACTAACCTAAAAATTTTTGTAAATCCCAACGACAATTAAGATTTTCTAGGAGAAGCACGAGCTGCAGAAAAGTTAAACTGCAGCGTCTCTCACCGACTCGCCCGACAGCCTCCACACTACAG
Source organism: Brienomyrus brachyistius (assembly GCF_023856365.1). Taxonomy (NCBI): domain Eukaryota; kingdom Metazoa; phylum Chordata; class Actinopteri; order Osteoglossiformes; family Mormyridae; genus Brienomyrus; species Brienomyrus brachyistius. The sequence continues at coordinate 10,756,187 of NC_064537.1, forward strand.
GGGGGTTCGCCTTCCAGGCCTGGCATCTGAACGCTGCTGCGGACCCACCAATTCATGCTAGACGGGCCGAGTCAGGGAGGCAGTCCTCTGTGGATCTTATCGGGAGTAATCAGGCCTCGTCACCCATCCGCTGGGAGGGCGGGTTCAGCGCTCTCACACCTGCTGAAGAGCGGCTGGCTGGGGCTGAACAAACAGCGACCCGTGCGAATGTTTGGACAGGTGGAGCCCCGTGGCCCAAGTCCAGCACTCGGTGTTTTATCTCCTTTTATGGAAATCTCTCTATTCATACAGGACTTAACGGTTTTTTGGCTCTGCGTACGCATTCCGGCAATGGAGTTAGACACCGTCTTTTAAAAGAGAATTCGGCGGCGCACGCAGGGAGACTGGAATGCATGCGTCGCAGATCTGCAGCCAGGGCCATTGTGAAAATACCCAGCATAGCTGTAAGAGATACCAGACAGAGGGGGCAGACCTTAATCAAGCAGGTCTCCAGGATTCAACAGATCCCATAATCATGTAGCAAGCTCCAGAACAAAGCCAGGGTGTGTGTGCGTGTGTGAGAGAGAGAGAGAGACTATGAAACGCAGCAGGAGTGCAATTCGGAATCGCATGGGGTACGCTGCAATGCTGACAACCCAGTCTCCTTCCCCTCTTCAGGAGACTAATTACGACAAGACAAATATAGGAGGAGTTGCTCAACACAGCACATCCCAGGCTTTGCCCTTACAATCATGGCCTCCCAGCTGTGACACCCCATCATATGTCTGAGCATGATAATTATTACCTAGCTACTTCACACAGAAATCTGCACCCTTTTCTCATTCATAAAACACTCAAGTGTGCAGCTTTCATCCTGGGGGGTTAGGGTTTAACGATTTCCAAATGTAGCATCCCAAGCCTGCTTTCCTGAATGCCATGGCAACAGCTGCCCGCTGCCATAGAAACTTGCAGATCTTATTGTCCCTTTGGCTATTCCTATCCTGTACATTACTACCTTGCAGCCCTCTGGCAACCACTTGCCAGCATATCTGGAAACCTAGAAATTCTGCACACATTGTGATGGAAGAGATAGAGTGGACCTTGCACACTCGCACAACAGTACGTTACTTCTGAGAGACGGCTTTTTATTTTCCAGAACCGAACTGATTCAATTAGCTGAGGGAATAAAATTACTGAAGTGACTAGAAAAATAAATTTGTCGCCAAAAAATGAAAATTTAAAGGAGAAATCTGTGCAGTGTTAAACACATGCTTAATATTGGATTTATTATTTTTTTTATTTGGAAAAAGCAGACTTCTAATCAGTTGTGCGGACAATTAAACCGTGCAAGGAATGAGATCATCTGGGCGGTGAACAGAGATGGCATCCCCAACAGCACCTCGCAGGCTGGCCAAGGTGGGAGGTGCACAGGGACGGAGGGACTACATGCTACTCACATAGAATAGGAGTCCACTCTGTAGCCAATGAGCAGTGTCAAAATGTTTCCATGGAAACAGACAAGTGTTAACAGTCATGAAAACTTCAAACATATACACAGTCAAACAAATATATACTGCATGCAAAAATAAGCTTTCGACATTCTAGAAAATGAGGATGACTGACAAAGTAGGATCCATAAAGGCTGATGCATTTAGTTTGCTTTGAAAGTCATTATAAAAACTAAAAATCAGCCTATCGAGTCAAACTAGGGCAGGTCACTAATTCCGGTTGCGTGTTTGAAGACCCTCCATAAGCTGTGGGTGGTTCTTTCAGTATGGAATGGATCTCACGTTGACAGAGGCGATTAGCCACATGTAGACCACATTCACTGATTTGGACCATAGCTGCCCAACAGATTCACACATTCACTTAAGATGCTGAATTTCATTAAAAGAGTGGAGGGCTCCTCCTCCTTGTGCCTGTGCCAAGCAGACCGGGGACAGCTAATTACCTTCTTCCTGCTACAGCGTCTCTCCCAGTGAACTGAATCACTTTCTCACATCTTAGAATTTGATCAGGGCGGCACTTTTCCTCGACACGGATCAGAGGCAGCTCTGCCTCTAAGAGCATCAAGGCCTCTATTTATCCATGAGGGTTGAACAATGTGCTAGAGGTGCCTGACCCTGGCAGAATGCAAGCCTATGCTTAACGATTGAGTCATTAAAAATTCACTATTGAAGAGAAAATACTTCTCTCCATTTCCCAACCTAACTAACCTAAGTCATGTAAATGAGCAAAACACTCATTGGTAGAGTGACACTGAGCTGAATACATCGTCTTTGAACCCATATACAACACTCCTTACACATGCTGTAACACAAACGTGGCACAAAGGGGAAAAGGACACTATAGGCTAATTTATAACAAACCAGTGTGACCTGATTGCAGTGTTCAACCAAAAACGGACAAAATGCCAGGAATGAGGATATGATTTAATGAACGTGTGACTAAAGCTGCCAAGACAAAAATAAACAAACATACAGAACAGTGGACAAGGAAACATACAAACTTGGGGAAAACAGAAATCCTACCATCAGGTATCTTAAAGCTGAACCATAACTGATACATCAGATGTGAGTCAACTACGGATATTTGTTTGCTTCGTGTTCCCTGCCAAGGTCCCAATTGCATAACACAGAAGGGATTCCTCAAACATACAACATAGATATTTTGTTAACCGACGAAAATAGATGTGACAGCAGATTTGGACGATGCAAACAAATATCCTTGCATGACCCCCCTAAATGTGGCTAACAATAGGAAGTTAGAGGTGCATGCACATGAGCAAGATGGAGAGAGAGAGGGAGAAGGAGAGAGAGAGAAGGAAGACTTGCCTGGAGCTTCACTTGCTTGGGCGATTCAGGCTGTTTGTTGTAAAAACAGACAAAAGCAGATGTTAGATGCTGGGGCCATTAGCACATGGGGCACAAGCCACAGCACCCAGTCAGGGCCGCTCGATTTGTCTCATGCGATCACCGTGGCAACACACTTCAGGGAATTAAAGTCAAAATGGCGTTTGAGCGTTTGACATGTGAAGCACCGCGCCTGCGAACACCGTGTCGAGCAGCACGAGAGGGTTTAACAACTGTCCATCAGCATGTTATCGCTGATCAGCTGATGTTTTGAAAACCCCCCTTTGCACTGTGCATTTCATCTCCGTCGTCATGCACGCCAACACACAGGAATTCCTAAATAACGCCGAGCTGGACATCTTACAGCCCTTGGGCTGAAGCACATTCTGTACTTATGTGATTTTGCACAGAGAGAAGCGTCAGTAAGGCAGAATGAACAGCACACTGCTGAAAAATAAAATGACTAATGTCTAACATATTCAGCCTTACGACAGCAAAATGATTCGCAACTTTAAAATGGTTTCTCTCTATCCAAGGGAATCAGTTAAGTGCCCATTTCCCAGGATGGAGCCAATAGGAACTCAATTTCCACATAATGCTGTAATCCATTAGCAATTAATAAAAAGCATGGATAATATGTGATGGACATTTAAAAAAAACACCCCACCCAAGGCTGAGGTTCTGCACTGGCACTCAGCGGGTTAAAGGGAACTCAACTCTGTGCATCTACCATGTCAGACGCGTTAGGCGGAGCTGAAGCAGACCAGCGGCAGTCAAGGCTGGCTTGGCCAGGCGGGGGGTCACCACTCACAGGAATGTTGTGGTCCTTGCGTCCCTTGTGCGAGGAGGCGACGTGAGCCAGGTACTGGATGACCTTCTTGGTGTTCTCGGTCTTCCCTGCACCCGACTCACCTCTGCATAGGAGGGAAGACGAAGGATTTGGGGGGGGGGGGGCAGGCATTGAGGGGGATACTCATGTAGCCAGGAGCTGACATATAGGAGCTCAAAGAACAATGAAAAATACATTAGGGCCAAAACACTGGAGAATACGCAACGAAAAGGCTAAACACCACAACAAAAAAAGGCATGAAAAACCGCAAGCCGCAAGACGGAGGGATTAAAAAGAGCAGTTTATCCAGGCCTCCCAGCATCCGCTGTGCTTGTTTTCACTGCAGAGCCTTTCATTCTAAGGCTGTGGTGCGGGGCAGCGGCCCAGGGCGCGGGATCGGCACTCAGGCCGCAGTAATGACAGCCCCGTGCCACGGCAGCTGCGGCTCTCACTCAGGGCCAGGCCGGCTCAGAGCGCGCCGCACATCACGGACCTCCACAGGGATATTTTGAGGAAATTCTAATCGAACGTGGAAAACATTCCGGCGGCTTTACGCTGAGTGGCAATTAGCAAGCCGTGCCGAGGGCTGCCGTGACGGCCTTACCCAAAACCCAGCCCGGACCCATTCGCGCCCTCGTGCCACTGGCAGACTCCACGAGAGAGAAAGGGCCAGCTGCCATAGGCCTTTCACAACCCTCACCATGAACGGAGAGACACAGAAGCGGGGATGGGGATCTGCCACACTGGTGCCTACCGGCACTGGGCTACACAGACGTCACAAGCCCACGAGGACAGCAGACATGCCTTGAAAGGCAAGTGGGGAGTGTGACAGCTATTAAAAAGGGGGTTTCCTATTGCCAGATAGAGTCAGTCTCATGCTTTATCCAGCACAGGGTACCGACAAGTAGAGCGACATGCGAGGCTGCATGCTTTCGTTAGCTGGTTTCCAACCGAAGCTGATTTACTGTGTGCTGAGCAACACATCAAAAATTAAGCTGCGATTTCTGTAGTCAGAGATCAGAACCTCGATGGGAGGATTTTTCGATCATCTGTAACACTAACACACACCTAACAGGACTGCTTCTTCCTGCCAAAGAACTAGGGGCCACGTCAGGATTCTGCTGCATTTACAGACGCATGACGTGCCGTCTCAGAAATGCAGAAGTGAGGTGTGACATTCACAGGTCCTCTACAGCTTATTCACCCCGGCCATCCGAGCCAGATGTGCCAGACTGACATTTACGTTACGTAGGAGGGAAACTGCGCAGCATGACAGCAGCAGAGACATTTCTCACCCTAGCACCATTCACAAAGCAGCTTTCCCGCAATCCAAAAGGTTGACTAAACGCCCCCATGCCAAGTCAAACCCATGGACGTAATCAGCTGCTGAGCTGAAAATAGGACTGAACTTCTGTGCAAGTAGCGTCTTTTCCGCACATTTCTAGAGCACGAAAATCTAAGCTCACAGCTAACGGCAAATCAGAAGTACGTTATATAATTCAGTGCAACACATTTGCCTGATTTGAAGATAGCAACGCAAAGCCAAGCATAGCTGCATGAATCATGCTAACCTAGAGCAGACATGGTTTCTAAAAAGCACCCAATCAGAATTCACTATTGGTCAGGTACACCAATGGGCACTATCAGTTTGTTCTGGCAGTAGACATGCACACATTGAAGGATACCACATAATATGAAATGACAAGGAATTATTAAAATAAAAGTCCAAATCGGTACAAATCATAGTCAGTAAATCAGTATGCTTTACTTTAAGCAAGGTCCATCTCTGGGCCGCTTCCAACATGAGGTCAGTAAACTAGGTAAGGTTACGGAGCTATGGCGTTACACAGCCATCGTGCTAAAACAATATCCTGGTAGTAAATCTGGGCATCAAACTAATTAAAATACAGCGGCTTGGGGTGTGGGGTCACGGACTTGTTTAATTTCCCGTTTAACCATGCTGCATCTGAAGATTGTCTCTTTTTGAATTTCACTGCAGTATGTGCAGAACCCAACTGCAGCTTACTGCAACATACGGTCCACTGGAGATAAGGCCGTCTGACATTAAACACGCTTGAAGGAAAAATGCAACAATATCTGAAAGGGTTTTGATAAACGAAAGCATGGTCATATGGAAATATCGCTGGGAATGCTGGGGTAACAGAGTATTATAAGCACAGTCACACTGTTCGAAACGTCTTCCAGGCCAAGCAATATCCAAGGAATTCTGGAAAGATCTCTCATGCGCTGTAATGTCAAAGACCTGGACAATGGCATCCGCATTCCATCAGAACAGTCCCTGACTTAGAAATCCCCTTTTATTAAAAATTACAACACTTGGCTTTTCCCGCTAACTGACAAGGCACAAATATGCCAGCAAATCCATAAGCAGAAATAATCAGGGTTTACTTACGTGCAAAGAATAGATTGGTCCTCTCGATCTGAAATGGGAAGAAACGCACAAAATGCCATCAATTAGTTCTCCAGTGTTTCCACAAATCCTTGTGGCTCTTATTAATCTTTATGAAGTCAATGAAATTTCTTGGAGAGAGGAAGACGGAGAGGAAAGAAAGAAGAGAAAAAATGTAGTTAATGCATTTTATTGCCAACCATGACAGCCAGAAAGAAGAGCTGTACTAATCTGTGCTTGGTAAAGGCTTTAACAATTCAGTAAAGTGCATCAAGCCAACTCTGATAACGCTGTGGGCCATTTAGAACAATGATCTATGGTGGGTGTTAAGTAAGCAGCATATCCAAGGGAAGCCTGCCTTCCTTAGGAAGAAAGATGGAAAAAAATTATTCTTTCAATGATTAAACAGATGGAAGCGTAAGGTGACACACTGGTCTATTTAGAGATGGTGTTTGTGGGAAACTTTAAAAGGACACAAAAAAAATCCAAGGAAACCAGAACAGGACCGACCCTGTGGCTCTCAGCTACATTCCTTCTGAGCAAGTGGGAACCATGGAGAGAAGTGGACAGAGTCCAAGTTGTGCTTCTCTGAAATGACCCCCACAGCACCCCACCAAAAGTTTTATTCCTTCCAAAGCCCTCTATAGACTAACTTCTTCAGATAAACAATCCACATAATCAATTATGTTTTATAGACTACAGACCAGTCCACTTTACAGTACCAGAAAACCACTACAGACAAAGTGCAGCTACCAAAGGTATCTTCTGCCAAAGGCAGGGAGACAAGAAAGCTTAACCTAACTATAGAGTTTGAGGCTTATCAGCTTATTTCTGAAAGCACCTCAAATTCCTTCAGTGAATAAACAGGTATCCTTTAACTAAGCAGGCTGCTTTGGGGCCCACAAGCGTTAGCATAGCAAACTGGTAAGCAAGCAACTAACTAGCCTTTATTCGGGAACCCTGGGAGAATTAATATCTCCCATCTGCTAACTGGAACAGGCTGGAGAATTTCACAACATTCGAATTCATCTTACTGCAGTGGTTTGTGTCATTTCGACCGGCTTCAGCACAACCCACGTGATTCCAGACGCTGCTTATACTTTTATCGTTAGTGATAAAAGTTTACTTTTGAAATGCTACCATTAAACTCAGCACATATTCAGGCTAATGGTGAATTTGACAGACTGGAGATAATCATTGGTTGTAATGCTCCCCCACACCAAAACCAAGGGGACCAGCATCTCCTCTGCTTAAGCACTACTGAACTCTGGAGCTCACTGTGTCAAAGCCAAGAAACCGGAAACCCAACCTGTCAGGACAGTACTGGTGGCCGACTTTCATTCCTATGCCTTGTGTTATTCACTTGCCTTTTGATCCAGACCAGCGTTTAAAAATTCGGAGGTAATATGCAACCTTTTATTTTCAAATGAGAGACTTTAGGCAACGTTTCGACCTCATATGAAACCAATGATACCTATTCTGCTGTTAATTACAACAGACACACATCTCATCTTACAAGCATTTGGGTGAAGCGGAAGAGCACGACCAACCAAAACGTCCGCAGATAGTGGCAGATATGATTGTCTGTCGGTGAAATGGAATCCAGCTGACAAGCGAGGGGCATTTGAAGCTTCTGGCAGAGAACTTAAGAGGGCCACATTAGCATGGTCTGCAGCACAAGGTTTCAGAGACTTCTCAGTCTATCTCAGCACTTAAGCACTTGAAATGCCATAAGTGATTAAGTTAGTCTCTCCCAGGTTCTCACACATGCATATACACACACACACTTCTATGAGCTTGTGCGGCCCACCCCTTCGTTACTGATCCTGAACCCAATCATTTTGACCGATACAATCCAGCGTTTCCCCTACCATCATATTAGGGGGGTGCCCCCCCCCGACGGAACCTCCCATTAATTTTTATTTTATTTCATTTTATTTTTTATATAGCGCCAGATCACAGCAGAAGTCATTTAAGGTTCCCTTTCCAATAGAACAGGTTTACAGGTTGTCCTTTTATTAAACAAACTAAATAACCTTGTTATCTTATTTATACAACAGTTTGTCATTTTTGTCTCTGCATGGTCGCGCGTTTACAATTCTCCTCTGCTCTCCGTATCGCGCATGGCGGAGCTCCGCCCTGATGCACGATCACAGACACGTGCGCGCACACACAGGTGAGTACACTCCCACCAGCGGACAGAGAGCGCATGTCGGAAAAAATGTTGCATCAACCACCTGAAAAGCTGACAAAAATATCTGTGTTTTTTTGACTGCTGTCATTAAAGGAAACACATGAACACCATGAATCCTGTGGGTGTCCGTCTGCCCCCCCCCGCAAAAGCTGTAAACCTGGGGGAAACACTGTAATCATTTCACCTGTGCCTGATCAGGACAGCTGTAGCAAGGCAGACATTTGGCAAAATGACTTGTTGCAAAGATGGCGTCCTATGATGGTGCCAGATGTTAAGTCACTGTCCTCTTTTGTACAACTACACATTCTGCTGCTGTTTGCTAGTATGACTTTGTGCACGAGGTTGCGTGACTTTGTGCTGCATTACATGGGTGCAATTTAATTACACAATTCCTCTCATTAATTGGGGTATCCACATACTTTCGCCATGCTGTGTACTTTAGTCATCCATATGGTGGAATTGGGTAGCAGACACACACATGTATGTGCAGGGGAGAGCAACTTAGATTAGACAGTCTTCTGTCTTTCACAGGACAAACAGCACGGCACAAAGGCAGAAGAATCAGCTCTCACTCCACAGCCACTTTTCTAAGTAACAGCTTGGCCTGTCGGAGCCAAGAAAACTTTTGGTTACTCTTATGGAAGGGTCTCTTTGAGCACACTGGGTTAAAATGTCAAAATGGCCTGCAAAGATTCACCAAAAAGAGCAGCTGCGAGCATTCCCACTAGCAGAAATCCCACAAGGAAAGAAAAAACTGACTGTTCTCATCACTATGGCTACAGGTCGCCAGAAGAATACCATATGTTCATCACAAAGCCTGTACCACCAGCAAGAAAAGAATGACAGGTTATTTAAATATAGAAGCCTTTCTCCAGACAATTCACATTACTGGTCTTGGGAACATTCGGCTAAAGTGGCAGCAAGATAATGCAGACCTTTACACTAATTTAAGTCTCATCCAAGAGAATTAGTTCAATTTAGTATTTCAACATAAGCATTCAAAAAAAAAAACAAAAAAAACTTTGTGACACTGTTGATCTCTGTGCTTTAACCCCATGCAGGCCAGACTAGCATATCACAGCCCATACTTGCCTTGCCCTCCTAGTGGTACTATGCCGCAGACCATAGAAAGACCGCTCAATTTCTGTGGGGGGAGGGACGGCTCCGAAGGTCATATGAGAACCTCTAATATTGGGGCAGCTGACTTCCATTTGTTCCACTGCCCACCCCCTTCCCTATGCAGGAGTCAGGCATCACTAAGACCAAATGCCCCATGAGATCAAAGGACGAGACGACTGCTGCGATTTATCAGAGAGGATCAAGACGTGACCTCAGCCCTGTCTGTGACTAAGGGGGCCATCCCGCGACATCATGGAGACAATGCTGTTGGCTGTCCTGCTATCCCAACTGAGAAGTCAAACTAATAATGTGAACCACTTTACTTGCTTCCAAAACGCAGGGTTTAACAAAGCGCACGCTCAAGTATCGCATCGCAGAAAATCTGCAGTCTCACGCGTATTTCGAATCGCCACCATTACCCTACTCCTTGCAAACATAATGTGCAACAAGCCATTCTCCTTAGGGCATGGCAGACGACAACTACAAGCACAATTCACCACGTCCTTCAAGCATTCTTCTGTAAATATTTTCTCCCCCATTACGATAAATGGGCCATTCATGTGGCTCGGCTCCAGCTATCGAAGACCACGTGGAGAAGCCCTAGACCAAGCCTGGGGGGGGGGGTTGCTGGCTCCTTCAATGGCTCCCTGAACTCAAACACGGTTTTTTTGTGTGTGTGTAAGAGACAAAGAAATCTTTGGCTTTCCTCCAGAAGACCTCATTTGTGATTCCACCAGCACAGCTAGCTCAGTGTCAATGAAGCAGGCGAGGCTGGCATGGCTGCCCATTCATCCAGAAAGCGCTGTCGTCACAAAAGCCGTCGACTCCTGACATGGGTTCTGTCACGGGGACACGACTAGCCTGGAGGGAGGGGGGGGGACAAAGCCCTTTGTCTCATTTTGTGGTGAATGGAAGTTAAGGAACAGAATTATGCTGACGAAGCTCCTGTGAGCCAGGGCGGGAACAGGGCAGCGAGGAACATTTGTGTGAATCGTCAGGCCTGGCAGAGAACCCGGGCTCAGTCACGGGCCTCATGCAGCCGGACAAGAAAACGGTCCGACTTGCCAGAGCACCAGCAGGCCCACTTCACTTCCTCTGTGCAGAATAAGAACCCGGGCATCCATACCCCGGCTGCGTAGCTGGCGAGGGGAAGGCAGAGGGAAAGATACATGCTCATCTCACTGCTCAATGCCCATCAGCTCCACCTGGAGCTACCAGTGGATGGTGGCACATCAGACCAGAGTGGACCCACTGCCTTTACCATTCAAGGGTTAGAAGACATGACACCAAATCACTGCTCCTATCATGAGAGTCTAGGAAAGTCACATTAGCAAACCGAACCATATGTGCCTCGGACCAACAAAGACATCTGCAGATAACAGCGGTTTGTGTATAGAGTGAATAATAATTATATTTGTTCTCCACATCCCCTTTTCTTCAGATGACCTCACCATGTTCACAAACACGGGGTCTGTGTTGACGGATTTATAGTTTTTCGTCAGACTAAACGACACTCTCATATGCAGGGAGCCAAGTACCAGCCAGATAATCTGTAGAGGTTTTAATGTTTTACACAAGACAGACCTCAGATACACGCATATGGATCCTCTGAAATCTCTTTGCAGATGTTTAGCATGACATTTAGCTGGAGTATTTCTACTTTCCCAGCAGAGCCATTTATCTGCCAAGCATGAAAAGCAGCAGACACGATGCAGGGAATGTGACAATGCGAGGACTGCTTGGCCACTCAGGCACACGACCGACAGGCCTGTCTGGGAAAGAACATCTACAAAAACAAACACCAACCCCTTTTCGGAACCTTAAAAGTAATGAAAATGGACTGACAGGACAGTGCAGGGGGGGTGCGGGAGACATCAGGCCTATTTTGGGATCGAAACAACAGCACTAAACAGGGTTTCTGTCTTTGAGGGGCTGCGGGAGACACACTTCGTGCCTAAAGAGTGAGATCATTGCGGGCCGCCAGGACGCTGGGCCCACGCCAGATTCTGGCACAGACCACGGACAGCTCACAGCGGCCTCAGGGGCAGGTCGTGAAGGCCAGACGCTTCCTTTTACCTTTAAGGAGAAAGATCTGCTAAAGCCCTCTGAAGAAGGATGAACACGGTCTCTTGGCGTGCTTTCACTTACCTCACTGACCAATAAAACAACCTAGAGACCTTCAAACAAAAGGGCCGTCTACATTAGATCAGCAATCCTGCTAATCAGATGCAGGCTTGTATTCGATCTTTTTAAAGCCAAAACCTCATAAAGTACTCAACAGTCTGATGGTCCTGACTAACCCCTAATCGTTTCTCATCTTCACCATGAGAGCACTTGACAGACATCGAACAACATTTCACGTTTAGATGTCGTTCAGGAAAAATTTCAGGGATATCTGCTACATTGCAATGTCCTAATCCAATGAAAATTCAACCCACTCAACTGATGGAGACTCAGATTGAACTAAGCAAGGGTATACCATGATTTATTCCCGAGCATGGCTGTTATGGGGAGCTACATGCACAAAAACATTTCCCCACTCCTCACTTTACCATCATTTCCTTAGACACCAGAACCCCTAGGCAGACGGTGAAAGAAAGGAGACAGTAAGCAGAGTGTGTGGATTCCACGCCTCACCATGTGAGAGAAGCACACTACCAGAGCTGCTCTTGCTGTACGCCAGGTATTTCCTGGCCAGAAGCCTTAAACACCTAATCCAAACCAATATCACTGCTTTCCCAGAGTGTGCATAAGACAGATTAACCATCCTACTCCCCAATCCCAGGGCAGGATGGGAAGCAAAGAAAAGAAAAGAAGTTTGCTCTTAGAATTTGCTGCATTTCACAAGTTAAACCATATTAGCCATTTTAAAAACTTGGTTTGACAGTAATAAACACCAAAACAATTAATTTTCCCAATCCTTCAAAGGCCGTCGTATCAGCTAGTAATGCACCAATGTGGAAATTCTTACTAATATCAATAACCAATATTATTTCTCTCTATTACTCCAAAAACCAATAACTAACTAACATCTAAGCTTCACCTATCAGCAGTGAAACTGCTGTCGGTGACGTTACTTCTTAAGATCATGAACATATGTGTAGCAACCACATCATAAAATGCAGGCAGTGAGAGCCTATATTAGCATTGACTCGAGACCATAGTGAGGTTTTAAGTGGTGAATGAGCCAACAAAAGTCAGGAGTTCTACAGAAAATGACCGATTATGATTGCATTGGACAATATCCATTATTTTAGCAATTATGACCAACTCTGGTGCTGCAAACTTTGAATCCTGACTAAAGTCTAAACATCAACCAGCTACACCTATCAAGACTGATGGATCACACCAGTGTCTTGATTTTTAAGCATTGGTCAATACCGATGTTAACCAATAAATCATGCGTCTCCAGTTTCAACACAAAAAAAAAAAGAAAATACTGTATGCAGAACAGTAAATAAATCTAACATGCAACATAGACAGACTAATGGGTTAAAGAGTGGTGCTGGATTTTGCTACATGTAAGAGTCTTGAGCTGTGATTGCGTAATGGTTTGGAATTCTGGAGTAGAACAGCAATCACCACGATTCCAAAACTGCCACACGTCTTTCTATCGTGTCCTGTTAGCTGTTCTAGCGCTCACATTAATCTTGCTTCAAGGGGGGTGCGGGTATAATGATGCTGAATGGCAACTCCTCCGGCAAGCAAGAAATAATCAATTCGAGCTAAAGCTTTAAAAACAGACCAATCTTTTTGTTGCTCAACATAGCAGAAATCCAATTGCACAAAACAGCCTTTAGTCATGCCAAATCCCATGGGCCTCCTTTGCTGGGGGGGGGGGGGGGGGGGGGGTCACTCAGCAGGAACACTGGGGTTCATATCACACTGCTTTGGCATTAATCATTTAGCCCCCCCCCCCCCCCCAAGCCCGAGTTACAGCCACCGCACTCATTCCACACATTCCAAACTACCGCTTTTGCCAACACCACCCCCCCCCCATATTCCTGGGCCTTTTGTGTGTCTGGGGAGCAAGTAAGACACGAAGGCTTCCTCACCCCGCGGTGTCTCCAGCCTCCCCCACACTCACCTGGCAACTACCATAAAGAACCAACAGCCACAGTGAAGGTACAACATCATAGCTTAAGAGGACTAAGAGTCAGACCAACAACTGAATAAAAACGAGATGAAACAAATTAAGCTTGATAATGTATTTTAAAATGTTTTGGAGGGCCAGTAAATACAGCCCCCTCCACCAGCAATCCTCTTGGCCAAATAAAGAATCTAACTGTAGGCTTTTTTTGCTCTATGGGAACTGACTTCAATACACCCAAAAACCAGACTGGAGGGGGCTGGCAGAAAGGCCACAAATGCCATACTATGCCTAGATGGACGGCTTCCCATCTGTGCTGGTGAAGGCGCACAGAGGACCCACGAGGAGCTCATTAGAGCATATAAACACCTGCAGCTTTTTAAAAACATCACAGTACAGCGGCTATGAGTCTAGTAGCACTTAGGCTACTGTCAAACAAACGGGCAGAAGCGAGACCTGCTTGGGTCTGCTACTGCTCACTGCTGCCACAATGCTATTATGACAGGAAACGGCAAACCTTCAATGGGGCTGGGACCCTATCCAGTACCTGGTGTCTGTAAATCATTGGGGCTCTATCGCTACAATAAGAAAAAGCTACGGTAAGCACTGGAAGGCGTGTGTAGCTGAGGAGGACCGGTAGCTGGTCTTGTGTGCAAACACTCATGGATCAAGGCTTCCTTGCGGAACAGACAGACACCCAAACTGATTATGAGCCCATAATGTGGAAAGGATTGTGACATAGGGAACCACAGTTGACTCTCTCTGCACATGACAATACTGCGGAACAACCCAACATTTATTACTGAAGAAAGCAGAGAGCTGCAACATGAAACTACCTCGGCTGTGGAGAGAAAGACAAGGCATGTACACAATGTACACAGATGTACACAAAAGCAAAGAAAACCCCGAATGACCTGAAGGGGAAATCCGACAAACCAATGAGGGTTTGCCTTAAACCACCAAACACACACCACTGGTACCTCCTAAACTGTCACAGATAGAAAACAGTGAGCTATGAAGTCTTGTTTTCACAAAAAGTGTCACGAATATTGCTTGTTTGCGTCACCATGATCACTGGAGATTAAATATCTTTCAGATGAGTAAATGCTTAATGCCCACTTTCTGAAAATCAAAACCAGCTGCCCAACTGCATTGGGAGAAGGAAGGAAGGAAGAAAGACATGGCTGATCAGATCAGGACGGTTGGGCTGGTGTCTGTGGCCATTGGTTCAAGCAGCAGGTCACAATTAGCCTGCTGACACCAAGAGAGCTTCTCATCAACAAAGCCACTTAAGATCAAGTTCCACGATGGAAGCTAGGCTGAGTGCAGCACCTGGAGGGACGGAAAGGTATCTAGCTCACAATGTCACCTTCCCAGCAGAAGGACAGCGCATACTTCCTGAGCTGAAACAGCGGCGCTATCTGCTCCTCACCAACAGGCGGCTCTTACTGACAGTCCACGTCAAGGCATGACTCAACATCCTTTTTCACGGCTCCTCGTCCCCATATCAGGAAACAGAAGCCGGGTCCAAGTGAAGTGGAACCCAGGGGAGGGCTGAGGACAGTCACAGGAAAACGAGCTTCTCATCACGTATGCACGGCCAAGCTTCCTCGCACCCCCCGCACCCACACCAGCCGCTGGCCTCCGACGGGGGCTGCACCTGCAGCTCCACACACCAGACCAGAGTTCTCTTCCCACTCGCCAGCCCGCCTCAGGCAACCAGGTTGCCCAGTGCCAGCGAAGTGTTTTTTACCTGCATCTTTAAGCCATGTGTCTCCCTCAGGGATCGATCTTGAAGCAGTAAGAATGCATTTTCTCCGCTGCAGCAGTCATAGTTGCGCAAACTTCCACCCACCGCCAAAATTTATGACCAACCGCCCAAATCCAGATGATTCTGCAGCATGTAACCTGGGGTGTAACACTCGGGGTCTGCGAGTAACATGAAGTCGTCCAAAAATCCAGCTTGGGACAACAAAGCCACAATGGACTTTGCAGGATAAGAGGAGAGCAGCACCAGTTGGTCTGGAGGAAGCCCAGCCTGTTTCCTCAGGTTGTTTGGTACTCCTCCAATCAATCATCGCTCCATTAGGACACCTAGAATCCTTCCTGGAATGCAGCCACCTAAGTCAGGACCATTCAATAAAAGCCTCCAAGTGTTTGAGGGAGCTACAAAGCTATGCTAAATTGACGTTTCGATCTGGTGACTGGAGCCCATGGAAGGTGATGGCTTCATAATACCAATTTATTTTACGTGCATATGACAAATTACTGCATTTTAGTTTCTATAACACGAAAGCAGTACAAATTAACCACATAACGGTTAAAATGCATGGTGATTTCTTCCCATAACAGTGCAAATACACATATACATATGCATTTACGCTGCTACAAGAAATTGTCATGCGTATCACTTTACGACAAACGCATACTTGCATACCAGTTATGTGTGCCTGTTTAAATGACTCCAAAACAGTGAGATCAGAAATAAACACATTACTCTAGTTTTTTGTCCTATAAAGGAACCTGAAGTAGTGGGGGAAAAAAATACTAATGGGATCAGGCTGGGTTATGAAAGTGTTGGGAAACGAAGTGGTGCAAATAGGGCACCGCCGTAAAATTTGCCATGAAGTGTAATGCTGCATATGTGCAGACGTGTGGTGTACAAATAGGGCACGTCGTATGCATTGGATCAGAAGCACAACGAGATGTCATTAATGCTTGACTGACGTTCCTTCCAATAGCAGAAAACGATGTGGAAATTGATATGATGGTTCAGTCTCATCCAGTTAGAATTGTCTATATTGATCTGTATAAAACTAACGATTATGTAGACAAAAAATAATCACAGTCAGTTCAAATAATCACAATCAGGTGATTATGTAATAACTGAGACAGGCCTACTGCTGCTGTTACACTGAAAAATCATATTAAACTGCTGTTTATCTTATAAAATGACTCGGACTGACAACTGGCATTCAATTTTACATGACCCACCTTCAGATATGCATTTCTACTTATGATTTATCTGCAATATTATGCATGTTCCAGATTTCATTTACAATATTCTGTCCACACCCAATGGGTACATCAGAAAAGGTTTGCGTGTCGTCTGCTGTGTGACTCTTGATGATCATGGGCTCATCAACAGGATTTTAAAGACAGATGCAAGAAAAACAGCCTTAGATTTGCTTCCAAGTTCTGGCATATGAAGCTCATTACTCTTCATTACAGTTTCTACGAGAAACAAGTGCGGCTAATCCAGAGGCACGTTCTTTAAGGTGCACATGCCCACACAACCGAGCTAGTGAACTGCCAAGCAACAAGCTATCCCATTACAATGTACAACAGGGCTCCACAAGAAGCCAGAGGTGGGGCAAAAATTAGGGTCGTTGGTAACCAAAGCGGAGAGCTTATAGCTTATAAAGAAATCTACAGAATCAGTTCATAAAACAAGCTCAATAAAAAGCTTATGTATTCCTATGGTATTGCCTCAGTAAATGTCACAACAAATGGTTTTGTACATATGGTTCGGCTTAAAAGAACATTAGCATATGCTGATCAAGTGTCCCAGAAACCGTAAAATTAGCATCTGATACGTCACTCGATGTAGTTAACAGCCAACAACAGTACTTACACAAGGTATCAGGTGACATAACCAATAACAGATGTTCAGCCGGTCCACAGGCTTCGTGGAGCTAATTTTACCAATAATAGGTCATGTGTGGCATTCCGAGAAGTACAGAGGAGTGGCAAACAAAACCTCTCTTATTAAATAATTAAAAAAAAGCTATGATCGCATGAACAAATTCCAAAAAATGAAAAAATTTACTCAGGGTGAAATTGGACAATTTCATTGCATCAGTTCCTCAAAACACAGCAAGTGTAAGCTGCATAGCAGTCGCACATGCAGACACTGTGTATTGTTCAGAGAAAACAGCAACCTTTCAGCAGACTTAATGAGTCTCATCCTTGCCCACCAAACAGATTTCAACAGGGTGTTTAGACCAAACACACACACACACACAACACACACACACACACACACACACACACTCTATTTGCTTGATAAGGACTGCTGAAAAGCCCTACTATCACATGTGTGGCAAAACTGAAGACAGCTGAAGGATTTTGAAGTTTAAAAAGAGCAATCACGATGATTTAATTAATGGCGACAGGATGGAGCCACGAATAGCTTCCTCACAGCAGAAGTTCAGCCATGCAGCAGAACAGTAAGGTTAAGGTTTAACTGAAACAAGCTGAAGGCGCCCCTGAGACAGGCTGAAACACTGCTGCATAACTGGATACATCCCCGTTACTTAGGAGTAAGACTTAATGCTAGTTAAGCTTCTCTTATGCTGCTGGCGACCTGCTTGCCAGGTGTATCCAATATCGGGTGAGATGAGAGAAACCGGAACATTTGAGGACATTCAGCTCTACTGCTGTTTGTCAACAACTATTTCTGTTCAGCAATTTATTAGTGAAGGTATATATCAGTGGGAACACCAGGAATAAAGCTGTGTTTTGCATTTTCACAGTTTTTTTTTTATATAATACAGACACACCAACAATGACTTGCATTCATGCAGGATCTAGAGTATCATCGAGATCATAGCATCCCACGGATGAGCGTTACACCTCTGTCGGGAAAGTCTGGCTGCTGGCCTAGGGGAGTCGTCGTCTTGGCGATGCCTCTTTGCCCTGTTAAGGAGCTGCCTTTACAGCATCACGTAGCTTGTCCTGTCCAGCACATCGGCGTCCCATTTAACGCCCCGTGCCAGCAGAGGCTGTGAATGGCCAGGAAGCAAAGTATCCACACTACAAAAAGCCTAATAAAATCATCAGCAGATGGAGTAAAGGGAAAGGCCCGGACGGCGTCCCTCTTGGGAGAGAGCACACACTCCCACATGGACACAGCTAAAGGGATTACGCGTCACGTCTTGCCTCGTGACCGGTTCAGCCTTGCCGGGCCTGACGAGGGGTAAGTGCACAGCGGCGGGGGTGGCGACTCAATGAAAAAAAGCAGAGCCTATAGGATGCGCCTATGTGCTGACCTCCTTACAAACTCCATCTCACAGCCCATCCTCCACTATGCAAACTTAGAGACACCGTGCTACTGGTTTGGGATCATCAAGAATGCATCAGCTAAGCCCTGTACACCACCCTCCCCCTTTGTTAATCTACGGAGGGATGCAATTTGAGGCATTGTGGCTTTTTTGGATTCGGAGGAGGGATGGGAGGGGCACAGGATAACTGCTCTGGGGCTCGGCCCGGCCTGGCAGACGAGAGACGGAGATCACGCGTGTCGCTGCTAGCGAGCCGGAAACCTCAGCGGCTGGCGCCGACTGGCACCAGGTCCCAAGCCGGAGACGGGCTGTTTATCTTCTCCCCGGGATGCTGCTGTGTTGCCGATTCCCGGCGGCTCAGCCACCATCTGCCATGACCCAAATGAGAAGAGTCGGCTGTGGGACATTGGCTGGAATAGCGAGGGAGGTGAGAGGGCGGGGAGGCCTCGAAGACCTTGGCGTCAGTGATCGGGAGGGGGAGGCCATTTCCCCAGTTAGTCATTTGCCAATTAGGGGACAAATGAGAATTTAATTTATTGCCGTAGAAAAGGGACCATTTCTATTTGCCCTGCTGAAGCTTTAGACAGATGCCCAAAACCAGCATTTTCCTTTGAGTCTTAGCAGAGGGCATTAAGGACGCGCAGCCAGCTGAGACCGGACACGTGCTGGGGTATTATTCAGGCTTAGTACCTAACAGAGACATTCCAAGAATTGAAATCGCTTGAGTTCAGCACCATCAGATAACAATATTAACGCATGAGCTTTATATCTGAACTCCTAACAATCAGCACCACTTCAGTGCCAATGCAAACTGACAGGATGTGGCCCCAGCTTGACCTCAAATGACACGAGGTCGTCCGCCAAATGCAGCCGCTGGACGTGGACCACACTCTGCTTCAAGCCACAGCCTCTTCATCCTTCTTAAATCATGCTCCTGATCACTGATAACTGTGCTGCCAACACCTGACCCACTGAGCTTATACATATTTTCCTTATGCTCTTAGTAATGATGCACCGATCGATCGGCCAGCGATCGGAATGGGCCGACTTTCAGCCTGATTGGCCGGTCAGTCTCACGCATTTCTGATTACGAACTGATCTTACGCAGGCGCAATAAGTCATATGCACAGTCGCATGCTTTCAGACATGCAAAAATAAGTCCATAATTTGGAAATTCCTCAGCGTGAGCCAAGCGGACACAAAATTCGCTATCGGCAGCAAGTGTAAGGACCAGGTGCTCCGTGGAGGAACCAATACAAAGACATTTAACAACACATCACCCCACTGACCACGCTCAATTTGAAGAAGCTAGCAAAAGTGAAAGATGCTAGAAGAGCACGTTTGAAGCCATCTACGAGCCAGCAGTCTGTGCCGTCTTTCGTTGGTATAAGCAGTGAAAAGAGCAAAGAAATGACGAGGAAAATCACGGAATTCATGGCATTGGATGACCTGTCGTTTTCTGTAGTTGAGGATTCAGAAATCTGATAAATTACCTCAGCCCAAAATATAGTAGCGTTTGGTTATAATATGTTACCAAGCCTTGTTCTTTTACTTTTACTTACTGCACCTATTAATTTAAAAAATATATTAGTGTTTATTTGTTTTAGTTTAATTTGAATTTGTAAAGTTTAATAAGAGCTTGTTATGAAAACAAAGTTTTGAGGTAAAGAAAATGATTTTTTTTTCAGGTTTTCAGGCCAAAAATCGATATCGGCCGATCGCACATACCAAACGGGGGGGGGGGGGGGGGGGGAAATAAATTAAAAAAAATCGGTAATCTTGATCGGACAAGAAAATTGCAATTTATGCATCCCTAGTTCTTAGCATAACGTCATGGTTATTTCTGACTGCTTTGCTGCTTGGTGATTATTACGCTCTGCAGTCTAAATGTTTAGGCCAGGCTTAATTTAGACAGTGTGGTTTCCCCGGCATTTTACAGATAGTTGGATTGGGTGGGGTGGGGGTGCGATTTACTAGGACACCAGAGAAGCTCACTGGTAAAATACCTCACTTTCCAACCTCTATATTGACGTTACGCACAAGACGGGTGCTGGATCTCTACATCAAAGTACCACTGTCGGAATTCCGGGGTGGGATGCACACACATATCCGTGGATTTTCCTGCTTATTGTTTGAGGTGCAATATAGAATGTGCCATTTTTTATAGCTATTTCTTATTTAATGGGCATTCAAGGTTAAAATGTGTACCAACAATTATATAAATGCAATATATTATATTTAATTTATTTAGTAGATGCTTATATCTAAAACAACAGTTTTTTCCCCATTTGAGATAGCAGGATTTGGAGCAATTGTGGGTCAAGGGCCTCACTCAAGGTCAAGTCATCCAACCTTGGGATTCAAACAAACAACCTTTCACAGGCACAGTGTCCAAACCCACTGAGCAATTTGCATAAATTAAAATACATGTTATGGCTGAACCTAGTAAACTGTATCCAAACAGGAGCATAATGAGACTCACAGATAGAGGAACATTGAAATCCCTGAGCATACCAACCTTAGCTGTCTGCTTAGTGAAGATCAAGTCATTAGATAACACAAAACCAAATTAAGACGGATAACAAATGATCAGAACTACTGTTAAACATCTGCCTGAATATCAAACCACTTTCAATTTGCGAGGAGTTAGTTGTAAGCCACACAGCATCATGGTGAGGACAAAAACAGGCTGGCTTCGTAACGGACTCACACCATTTCATCAGTCAGCATGCACCACGCAAAGACACTATTCCCCTCCCTGCCGTCACAGAAGCGACTGATCTTACTGGGAGCTGATCCATTCAACGGCTGGAAGGGTGGGGGAGGGGGACTGATATGCCTTAAAAACCGCCCTCCCTTCTGCCTGGGACCTGGCGGGTCAGAGATCAGGCACAGATGAGTCTGGCTCTAGGGGTTAAAATGCCAACAGGAAACACCACCTAAGGCCCTGAAAGAAACTTCCGCTAAAGATCCATAGAAACTTTGGATGCAGTGAATTAGCAGTTCGCCTCATAAATGATCCCCTAGAATTACATGCATTACATACTAACGCATGGGTGACAAGCACAACCCCCCCCCCAAACAACAGCAACTTCTCCAGAGTAAAATGGTGAAAACAAAGGGAGAGGAATTTTTATTTTATTTCAACAGCTGTACTGTTAGCACCAAGGCCATGGGCACGTGTGTGTGTGTGTGTGTGTGTGTGTGTGTGTGTGTGTGTGTGTGTGTGTGTGTGTGTGTGTGTGTGTGCGCGCGCGCACGTGCGTAAGAACACCGAGCTGTTATAACCAAGAACCTTAAAGCATTCTCTGAGAGCAGTGTGGAAGCAGCAGGAGACTCTCTCATAAAGCTCCTGAATATGCCCCGGAGCCCAGCTCCTGGGGGGCAAGATTTAAATTTCTGAAATGTTTAAGAAGCCATGAAACAGATTTTAGCACAGAATTACAGATCAGGCCCCACATTTACACAGACAGACACACATGCAGCTCAAAAACTGAGAGAACTCGTTTACAACTAGTATCAGCTTTGATATTTTTCTTTTAAAACATAGTCTGCAGTTGAATAAAAGGGAAAATTACTGGTTGCTTGGTGGAGGGATTTATAGTCACGGCAAAAAGGGCTGCAGGCACACACTGTATCCCCGGGGGGAGGCGCGGGCCTCTGGGCAGCCGGCACGCCATTGTCCACTAATGACCATGGAGGCTGCCCACATGCGGACCGGTGCTCGGGGGCCCATCTCTGGGCGAAAATGACCTCATTCCTCGACTACGTGTCGAGATGGGGAGTGGGTTGGTGGCAGTGCTGCCGGAAGGCTGACCTACCCTATATGATCTGAATGTGGAAATGGTTGCCTCACATCTCCACGCCGACCACTTAGTCACATGACACCATCTAGCCAATGAGCAGGAACAGACCAGGGCCATCATTACTCACATTTAGCACACTGTTATAGAGGCCCGCAAAAGGGAGGAAAAGCCCCCAAACAGGGGAGGAACTCCCGCCCTACACTGAATCACTTCAGATCCCCACATTTCACAGCCATCCCCACAGTAAATCTCTCAAGGCAGGAACTGGGGGGCTCCTTTTGGGGTGGGCTGGCGGGGGTACTGTCAGTTTCCGGACAAGACCCCTCCCAGACAAAGCGCTTACATAGCCCCCCCTCCCCCCCCCCTGCTTCCGGCAGCCGTAAAGGCAGCAGGGCACACTGCTGAGGCGGCTGGCAAGGCCTCTCGAGAAGCCGGCATCACGGCCGTCTCAAGTAAATGGATCAGCTCTATGAGGATCCCTGAGAAGAAACAGAGCGAGAGGAGATACAGGAAGGAGCGCCAGGCGCCCATCAGCAATCGGGCTGGCCGACAAACACTCCATCTTTCTTTTAGTTTTACATCACAGCAGATACGCCAGCATGACTGACAGCGTGTCGTATATACTGCCTCTCCGCTAAAACACACCCTCAGCTTCTGCATTTGCTTCAGGATGCCCTTAAAAAGTTCATTTGGAAAAGCAGAGCATGTTGCAGACATTTAAGAGAAATCAGGAGTAGTGAATCTGAACTGCAGTTTTAAAAGTTAATATTAGCCTGACATTTTACTATCTCAAAGCTCGGAAATGACCCACTTATTCACGCACCTCATTTAAAGCTAAGTGTTATTAATCTCGTTAAATAAAGTAAACCCGACATTAGAGGTGCAGAAGATCAAGCGCTAAATGTACCCATAAACAAGTTAGTCACTGAGGCAGCAATTTGTGGTTACGGCTCTTGGTTAACTGGCCAAATCAGACCAGTCACAAGGAAACACAATCTCACAGGGATGGGCAAAAAACCCCAGATTCTCAAAGGAATCTCTTGGGCCCCGACTGGCATTGCAGACTGGATCGGCCTCAGTCTCTGGAGTGGGCAGCTTCAGATTCAGATGGGAAACTAGCTCATCGGCACCAACAGCAACACAATGCAAACGAATGTCGTCTTCCCCTAAACGAGTTGAACTGGGAAGGCTTGCCCTTAGGGTTCCTTAACTAGCTTCTAGAACAAAGGCTGATCTCCTCCCCAATAAATATAGAATGAGAGTCCTAAGCGACTACATCCTAAGGGTCTTCGAGAGCTGAGCTTCAGGTTGAGAGCTCACTCAACACAATTCTTCCTGGGGGTCAGAACACAGACCCCAGATCTCTTGGGGGAGGGGGGGGGTACAGCACACACAAAGCACCCTTTGCCCATTCTGTCACCTTCCACAGACAACTCCCCTTTCACAACACGGCTGATGGATTAATCTCTCTCAAAAGCAAGAATACTTGCTATTCCTTGGCAGCAGTGGTAGCATCGATCAGGCCTGCCTCTCCTCCCATGACGTCAGAAGGACCGCGTTTCTCAGAGCCAGTTAACAAAGGATCTCTGCTTCCGTGCCGCTCCCCCCCACCCACAACAGGAGCAGACGCCTTAATAAGGCACTGAAGGTGAAATTGGACATGACAGACTAGAGGGAGGTTTGGGTTCGCAAATCATGCACAGCCTGGCCTTCTGTCAGCATCTCGCATTCATCTGGGGAGCATCTTAAGGAGCTCGGCTTTGCATGGCGCCACCCTCATCCTGCTACCTGTGAGTAATGATGAAGACAGTTTGTTTTTCCCACGCCACACGTGTGCCGCATGCCAGGGTTCAGCTTAGCAGGCAGCGCGCTCCTCCTCTTACCAACAGAAGCTCATTATCAAAGCCCCCCCTGTTTCTGCAAGGCCCACGGTGCCAACAGCTCACTTTATCATTGCACATATTGAAAACACAAGATCCCACAGGATCTCCTTAAGGTGCCATCTCATAAACAGCAAATTCCACCTTTGTTTTTGGCCTGCACTGTATCGGAGGCAATCGTATCCCTTCATTCATTTAGTGCCACATCTTTAATATAACGAGCTACACACAGATACCCCACACTGGTGGCTGAATTACTCCACCTCAGCTATTGAGCATTTAGGCATCACAGCAGAACTATACAGCAGTAAAAGGTCCTAAAAGCTCTGCTCCACAGAAACACCATAAAAATTAAATTCTCATATGCTACAAAGCAGCATGAAAGAGGGGCCAGGGTCACCTCCCCTCAGCCTCAGCTTATAGTTCATGATGGTGCGCGTTCAGTGTGTGTGAAGACCCCAGGGCCTGCACATAGGAGGGCCACCGTACTCCCCGGGCAGGACGTACACAGGACTGCACTAAACCGCTTCAGTCAAGCGACCGGCAAGATAACATGTGCTGCTGATAGGCGGGAGTCAGACGCCAATGTATACCCTCGTGTCCATGCATCTGTCAAAATTATGGGAACGATTCTATTTACAAAACATGGCTTTATTTTGGTCTCTCATCACCAGTACTCAAGGTGACATACTGACAACAGAACTTTACTGAAAAGCATTCAAACAGTGTCTATGAATTCATGAACTTTATAACTGTAAACCACAGACATCCAATTCCCAACATTGAGAGCCATAAAGCTGTAGTTAGTTTAGCTACACATAGAAGCACATTCACTTAAGGTTTTATATGGATTTTCTGAATGTGATGTGCTGCTGAAACTAACTACAATACCAGCTACCATCTAAAATAGCAGTTCTAGTTTCCAACAAGGGAAAAAAAAGGTTCTCCCCGTATCAGAATTCAACTCTTAGCTCGCTTAGGAAAGGCAGACATCACATTTATACCAGAGAATAATTTTAAACCTGCAACACTGGTGCCAGTGAACCCAGCCCGATTTTGAGATGCTACAGAACAATAACAGCAGAAAGAGAGATTTATAGCATTAACAGGCAATAAATCAAGCGGCTCCACCAAGCCTGGCTTCATATCACAGGTATCATTTGCGTAACACAACATTGGGGCAGCTCTAAATCACGTTATCTCGACAGCCTAATATTTTAACAAGCACGGGATATTCCTGCTGCTGCTTCAATACAACATCTTACCCATAATGCAACTATTCACACGAGCAAAAGGGACGACAATGGGCCATTAGTGTTAGCCTGACATCAGGGGGGCAAGTGACTACGATGATCTTTTGGATGTTTAGAACTAGGAACTGCAAGTAAAGGGGGATAATTTAATGCTTTAAGATATCTTTTTAGCACCCCCCCTTTAGTCCTACCAGTGTCTCCCATGAATATTCCAGCCTAATATGAATATTCCAACCTGATTTAATGACCACTAACAAAGCTGACAATACTGAATTAAGCCTGACCCGCCACATGCAGGGTCCACATGAACCCCACTGACACAACAACTGCGCTCCCGAGGTTGACAGTGCAGAGAAAGAAAGGAATAGACTTTCAGGCAAAACACACGAGAGAGAGGAAAACCAGACGCAACCCTACCTTGGAGCATGCATCTGTAGGCAGACTCCGAGATGGCGTAGATGTGGGGGGGCATCTCATGGCGCTTTTTGCCCCTGTACATCTCGATAATGTTCTCGGAGTAGATGGGCAGGTTTTTGTAAGGGTTTATGACCACGCAGAAGAGCCCAGAGTAGGTCTGAAAGAGGAAGACAATGACAAGCAGCCCCAGTTACCAATTATTCCAAACAAATAAAATAGTTGCTCTTTCATGATTAATTATTTTAAAAAATCTCCCCCAATCATAGTATTACCTATACATAAAGGCAGAGAAACACACACAGAGGTTACATATGATCAGACTGTCATCCTTATGACGAGGTTATGCAAATACTGTAACAGATGGTGTGCAGAGCATTATACACTGATTATTAAAAGTTCCCTTTCCCTGGAGACCATTGTACCCCCTGCAAGGAACAAAACTATTGAGCAACTCTTAGGACGGTGTCTTTCCAGAAGGGGAAATACCCATTTGTAAAATTAAAATTTAAGAGACTTAACTATTTAATGGATCTAAACAAACTGATTTAGTTGAGGTTTTACCAATTGAACCATGGAGTTCAGGCATATGCCAATAAAGCACCCTGCTTCATTCCCGCGTAAAGAACAGGCCGAAAGCATCTGTTGGCAGTAACCAGGAGCCTCATAAACCGCCAACCTCACAGGGAGGGTGAAGATAGCACAGCAGACAGAGCTGGGGGGGGGGGGGGGGGGGGGGGGCAGGCTGCGAGCTGGAGAGACAGGAGACGGGGCCAGGTGGGAGTTATCAAAGCCCGCCTAACGAAGGCTTCGACCTTGGAGTCTCCCATTTTACAGGAGAACTTTGCAGAGCGCTCGTTATCGCGGCCAGGCAGGGCCGGCAGGGGAGTGCCAACACCCCCTCTCCAGCACACACACTGGAACAGCTGCAGTTCACCGGGGGCCACAAGAGCGGCCCGCTCAAGCGCCGCCATCATGTTTCATCTCCCGCAGAATAGCAGCATGTGGATGACATTTTTCCTTATTCCTGATCACTGTAGCATTGCTTCTGCTGAACCAAACCAGAAAAACAGTCCACAGCACAAGAAAGACACCCCCCCCAGGCTCACGACCTTAGACAGCACCACCCATTGTCACATCTGATCAGAAATGCAATTCAAGACAAGGTGGGAAGTGGCAGGACAAAAATGATAAACCCCATTTGCGAGACACACGTGGGCAGCCTGATTCAAATCAACTTTGTACATGCATGTTGGTCAGTGATAGGTTAATATGGTACTGTGAAACCATTCTATTGGTTGAAACACAGCAATAGGGAGGAGCAGAGTAAAAGGTCCAATCATTGCCCCCCGAGCGAGCTATGCTGGAGACCACTAGTTCTGGTTCCAAGCTCAGGCTGATGGGAGGGTGGGGTCAAAGGGGCAACCTAACCCAGTAACTTATGTGAAGCAATAACAGTTGAATGGATGAGTTTTTTGCATGGGGGGGGACTGTAAAGACTCCACAAAGACAGCCAAGACACTGGTCTTCAATCACAGCCTGAAGGAACTAGCTACAATTCTGGCTTGTGTTCCAGGACTTGCAAAGTGAGAACTACCCCCTGCTGTAGAAGTGAGCACAGGAGAATGGAATTTAAGATGGAGCCACAGCACAGACAGCAGCTTTTCACTCTCAGCGGTGACTTACTCTGTTACTTTTTAAATTTTTCCCCCAGCTAAGTGATATATATTTTTCACCATGTGGGCTCAGACAGTCCCTGGAGCGCCTGAGGGTTAAGGGCCTCGCTCAGGGGCCCTGTAGTGACATTAGGGAGCCGACAGGGATTTGAACTGGTGACCTTCTGATCATAGGCACAGCCTCCTAACCCAATGCGCCATACACCACCCCAGGGGCAAATAAAATAAAATGCGGCCACAGTAACAAGCTAAGCTCCCTCTTCCCAAAAGACCCCGAATGTGATGAAATGGGACAGATCAGCAGACGGTTGGCTCGCCACACACACCCCCAACGGCATGGAATGCACTCTGAGCTGGCCGGCAGCCAATGGCGACTCCCATCTGCAAAGGCCGCCACAGGGGGCCTGTTGTCCCGTACCCTGTCTGGACGACCCGGGGGGGCGATCCCCAGTGTCAGCTCTGCGGGCGCGACATGGATGTCGCGGGTCACGGCGGCTTTCCAGCGAGTCTCCGCCTCCCCTGCTGCTGCTGACCCCAGCGAATTCGGACCGTTAGATTACAGGCTCAAAAGGCCCCAGGAGAAGCTGCCAGGCAGGAGAGCGCCACTCCAGTGAGGCCGTCTGTGGAACACGGGCCACTGCTAATGATGAGGCTCCGTGGCATCCTAGCTCAACATCAACACCAGTAAGTCCCACCCACCACTGTGCGGAGCAGCCATCCAGCTCCCTTCCTCTTCCGGAAAAACTACATCGACGGCCTGGAAAAAGCCACGGCCCTTGCAATTCAAACTCCATTCAGCAGCTAATTACAAATTGACCCCACCCTAGTATAAATACGACCTGCCGCAGTGTGGCCTGGATATAGAGAGCGGGCTGCCAATGTCGTGGGAGTGGCTCCAGCATCAAGCTGTTCTGACTGCGGCCTACAGTGGGCCCCCATCCCACAAGTCTTTAAAACAATGAACCTTACACCTCTCCGCCATGCTTCACCTTGTGAGGGAATCCCTCTGACATCCTCCGATGACGGGATTCCGCATTCAGCCGAAGCCCGATGACGGCAGGTCGGAAAGACAACACCATGTGTCCGGGACGGGTGCAGCCACGCTCCGGCGAAACAAGACCCGCGGGTCGGCGTGGGATATGCGCGCCTGCTCCCAGAGAGCAGGGGCAGTTAGGAATGCAGCAGCTGAAACACACGCCCTCCCGCCTGTCCCGTGTCGTCACTGGGATTTGGGATCCTGCTCAGAGCACTACACTGGAAAAACGCAGTTCCCTTCCATTCAGAAAGCAGCCCCCATTCACATCACTCTTAAAGGTCAGCTGCACCAATCAGCGCAGGCCCTTGACCCTGATCTCCCAGTAACACCCTCACTTTTCACTCATTAGTACCAGTCTTGCTTTCTCTGCGCAGACAAAATATTCTGAAGCAGAACCCAGGAATTTTTGAAGCTCTGAGGAAAGAGTGAAGAAAATAAGGAAGAGTCACCTAATCAGCACAAACACAGAATCTGCAACCTTCTATTAATAATGCAGTGGAATTTATATTAATGCTCTGATTTCCCCTCATAGAATTTTAAATGTTTAAGCTAGCTTCATCTCATCTGGCTCCACCAATCATCAGCGATTTCCAGGAACATACTGCAAGGTCATGGCTATAGAGTTATGCAGCCAGTTGCTTGAGCTGCACAGCGGATGTCAGCCATGAAGGCCAGTTTGCTATCGGGGCTTCACAACCAGGTGAGGGAGGATTGTAGCATGGAATCCTAACAGAGGGCAGAAGGCAGGTCAAGTGGGTCAACAGGTCAAGGGGGAGGCAGCACAAAACAGGAAATGGTAGCTAGCTGGGAGGGGCAATACAATCTGAGCAAGTACTACTCAGCCTCAGTTTAAGTATGTCTAGCTACATTCATTTTTGCCCAAAATCACAAACTCAGACCACACCTGAATTATTCTGAAGTGTCGTTTGTGCTCTTTTATGAATAACAATATTCTGCAATTAAACCGCAGTCCATTCTGTCGTAAATTACCTTATCAACCACTATCATCTGTTAACAACAAAAATACAGTTTAGAAAGAGTGGCCAGTTCGATCCCTCTGCCAAGTTCACATTAACAGTCATTCCAGTTTGTATTTAGAGGAGTCTGCGCTGGAGCCACGGCGGAACCATGACAACGCCGTACTTGGAGAAAAGCAAAGAGCAAAATCATACAGAGCAGAGCAATAAAGCCTAGCAGAGCGGAAAAATCCAATGGTTTCCAACGGTCACCCCATCATATCATGAGAACACGCCAAAGAGATGAAGACTCTCAGGGAGCACGTCTAAATATAAGCACATAAAAGTTCTCATAATAATACAAGTGGTGCGGTATATTAGGCATGTCTAGAAGAATATTACGGGAGATAAAACTCTCCAAAGACACAAAAAGCCCAGAGTTTGCCTAATCCTAACTGCCCAAAAAGAGCTTTAACTTCCCGTGAAAGTAGCCCAGTCATGTGACTTTGATAAATACACCAGCCATCGATTTTTTTTTATGAAATCAGGAAACCATTAATGAGTGACTGTCTGATTTACCACAAAAACCCAAAGTAGCTATGCCAGTATGTGACAAATATTCCTCAACAAAACAAACCGACATCATTATCCATTCATCTAATTCAGTCTGTGATACCATCAGCCTTTCAGCATCTAAACATAACTACAGGAACCCTTCCACCACCCTATAAAAGGTATGAATGCCAAGGGAAATATCCGCTTTGATGTTGCCTCTCCCTAGGTTAGGGTGGGGGCAGGTACTGGCCTGATACAGATCGAAAGCTAATCACATCTCGCCCACTTCCACCCAAGCCCACATCAGCCTGACTTGCTGTCTTCAAAGGGAAAGAAATGGTTTCCACAACCGTCATA
Source organism: Brienomyrus brachyistius (assembly GCF_023856365.1). Classification (NCBI taxonomy): domain Eukaryota; kingdom Metazoa; phylum Chordata; class Actinopteri; order Osteoglossiformes; family Mormyridae; genus Brienomyrus; species Brienomyrus brachyistius. The sequence continues at coordinate 10,786,656 of NC_064537.1, forward strand.
AGCACAGACAAAAATTTCGATGGGTTTTAACTCTCATCAAGCATAAATAGGTGTTTAAATAGAACACAAGGGGAAGGGGACATACTGGGGTGACCAAGTCACTCTGCCTAAAATGGCATCAAGCCCGAAGCCTAAAAGCATGACCCAGTCAGGGACAGCATCGTCACAATGTGGCAGCCTGCCCATGACTCAGCGCGGTCCTCAACAGCCAGGTCCCACAGAGGGGTGACGCCAAGCATCAACACTAAAGTCCAGGGGCGGGTGTCCGACATTACAAGCCACAGCATCACACCTTGCTGCTCCAACAGACCCCCCCCCCCCCACCCCCAAACCCCCTCACTCATTTCATCTTAATCTTTGACATAGGATGACTTTACCAAGGACTGCTTTGCAGCAGAGTAAAATAGTTTAACAATTAAGAAATGTGCAGAGCATGGGAAATCTCACAGTTCCAACCAAAAGTATTTTTCTAGGGGGTGAGAAAGTAAAATCTGGAAAACCATTTACAGTCACATTAAAAGAGTCAGGATTACATCAGGGCTTCTCTTTTTAAATGTCTAACAGCTTCACCAACTAAAACAGTAAATGCCTCAAATGATTCAAGGCTCAAGCTTGACAGTTCCATATCCTGCCAAACGGGGGGGGGGGGGAGAGAAACCACAGAAATAGCTCAAGTTGCAGCAATCTCCTAGCACACCAAGAACAGTCTCAGCTGACGACCAACCCAAATACTATTCTGGTAATACACGTCACAAACTAGGTCAAGGTCACAGCAGAGACGCATTCAATGTGACATTTTTTGGTTGAAGAATTAATTCCCTGACCACAGTCTGACCACACCGAGGGCATCCTACTAATAAACGTAGCGTAGCACAACGAAGCCCCCCACCTAAAAAAAACGACCTCAAGTTAATTAGCAGGTCATGAGAATGTTGAAGTACGGCAATTCCAATGCAAAACGGGAGAAGAGAAAAGATCCTCTGGAGGATTGTGCAGAAACACTATCGAAAGGACGGTGAGGACTGTTCACTGGCATTCCTGCCACGACCCTCCGCGTTTCAACGGGCTGCGCTACCCGGGAGCCAAGCGCGGCTCCAATAGCAAGGTCACTGGCTGAAACTCAGCCCATTATGGTTAAAGTCCAGATGAATGTCGACAAACAAAACAGACAAAACAGCAGGGTGTGTGTGAGAGAGGTACAACTACTCAACTCTAAATCCACACTCTTGAAGCATCTCTTGCTCAGCCATAAACAAAGAAAGGGAGAAATAGCTTCACAATAATTCAAGGCACATGGACACTAAGGATTGTGTATAAGCCTTTGGTAAATGCTGTCACACTTTGGAAAATGCGGTCAGATCCTGACAAACACGCAAGGATGGAGAACTCACGTAGATCAGTCCGGAATAGTAGCGGTCCTTCAGGTTGTGCAGCACGGACGCCTCGTTCAGGCAGGTCAGCTCCGCCATGTCCTCCACCTTGCTGAACTTGGGAGGGTTCATCTTCTGGATGTCGTCCTTGTTGACCAAAGCCTTCTTGCCGTTCTCTGCTAGCTCCACCAGCACTTCATCCCCCCGCTCTTCCTGCAAGCTGGCCGCCTCAAAGCCATGCCTCTCTGACGGAACCCATACCAGCTTCTTGGCTGTCCAGTCGGCCTGCGTGGCCGGGTTATAGACCACAGCGCGGTCCACAAACAGGTACCGCTCCGGGTCCTCCTGTCCACTCCGCTGAGCCATCTCTGAACCCCAGAATAAAGCAAGACACCTGGAGTTTGTGGGAGGAAAAACGGAAAGTGTTAATTCCCTGATATTTGACGAACAATTCACATATCAAAATGTTCTTAAAATGGCTATGGGGTACAGCAATCTTCAAAATGTACAGGAACTGGGAAGCATTTTCCCCCCTTGGCAACAGAATCACTTCCTGGGCTACAATAAGGGTCAAGGAGACAAAATGGTGCTTTCGATGGCCCAATTAGATACACCTTGCTTCTTCAATTTTATCAATTGGACGAAGAATCTAGAGTTGATGTACTGGAAGAATGTACGGCGTCACTCAACTGACATACTGCAGTCATTTCCCAGACAATGTCACTCCCTTTAACACATATCCCTTAAAAAATAAGGCTTTAGGAGGAAATAACGCGTTCCACACATTAGGAGAGAAAAAGGTGTCCACCACACTGTTTCAGTGGATGTTTACCGTGGCAATCGCCCAGCTCTGAAGGATGGGGGAGGGGGGGTAGAGAGACTGCAGATTCCAACAGCATTAGGACATTTGATTGCTTCACTACAGCACATAAAATTGTCTAATGGGTTAATTATTTGCTCAGTGGGCAGTTTAATTCAGTGCAAACTTCAGCAGATACCACTGTAGTTCTCTCTAATTTCTGGCCAGTTGTATGGACGGTGGTTTAGACTGGCACAGCCTGGGTATAGGACAGTCTGAACCATACATGCCAACTGCTCACCATCCTACACAGCGGGTGGGTGGTTTGTTGTGACAGAGCATAGTTTGTTTATTATGATTCCTGGACAGATCTGTTGGATTTTCAGCATTCCTCTCAAGATTAGATTGGGGAGGGGAGGGAGATCCAAATCCCCACCCTATTTCCCCATATGCCTTTCACAGTGCCCGGGGGAGTTCTGCAATCACTTCAGATAGTCCATCACACTCATCAATGAATCAACTCAAGGTTCATTAAGCTGCAATATTAGTTAATGACCCCAATTAAAAGGGGAAAAAAAATCAGGCCGTTTTAAGAAGGTTGTGTGCAGACAGCTCAGCAAGGCTGTGCTCTTCATCAGCACAAACCTCATTAGACCAATTCACAATCAAACAGAAATTACCATGTTATTCCTAGTAGTTCAGGGAGGCATATTACACATAAGCGACCTTGTAAAATGTTTTGACAGAAGCGTTCACCATTCTGATGCTGAGCGCCCTATTAAGCTTGTTACCCATAAAAGAAAAAAAAGTTTTGTTCCTCAAACTAACAGTGGATAAATCTAAAACCAGACTACAGCTTGACAAAGTACAACATGTCGTGGTCGGGGTTTTACATATTTCTGGTCCATGCGGCGCCTGACACCTGTTCACACTTTGGAGAAGAATCTCCACCAGTAATGTCCGCCCACAGCCGACATAACGGCTATAAATTAAGTACAATTTTCTTTCTAGTCAGTTACAGATCGTAACCTAAAACTACAATTCTGATTACGAGCGACGGCCTGAAGTGTTTCGGCGCTGTTATAATGTAACGGCTATCATGATCAAAATCAAACTGTGCAGCACTCAGCATGGCGCCAGCGGATGCCCCTGATCTGACCACCGCTGAGCCCGCCAGGGACCCCCATAATCGCATTCCCAGTACCAAACGGTGGCCTTTTTCCACCAAGGAGGATAAAGGCTGTTGCACCTCCTCTCAATGCCGCGTACGGTGCGGGGAGATGGAGGTGAAAATGGAAATTAACGTCTCAACTCAAAGGTCATCCGTACACACATTTTCAGCGCTGAAATAAATGTTACCGTTACTGGAAAGACGTCCTGTCGAATAATCCATGCGGCTCAATGTCCATTAGAGCAGCTAAAGCATAAGCTGCGACATCATTTAAAGCTATTCACACTTTTTACATTTTTAATAATACACCATGTGGTCATTCCTCATCCTCTTATTACCACTGGTGTGTCACATTCGCCCTCGAACCACGAGGCATCGGATCTGGAGGGATGTGGGGATTGATCCGTCCTTCCTGGGTTTCAGGACCATCTGAACCAGCACAGGGTATTGCTTCTCATAAAGTGGGTCGGCGACCCAGACGCGAAGCCGGCGGTGCCGCTTTATGCAGCGGGCTTGATGCTGGACGGATTCGGTGCGCACCTCATGAAATTATACCCGCCCAGCCGATGCCGCTATTAGGAAGCCCAAAGAGCCGCCGATCGCCATCTGCATTTCAGATAATTAGGAATAAAAGGACCGAACGGTCTTGTTCACTCTTCTACTCTAGAAAAAAAATCGCATGCAAGTTAGGTATCTAATATTTAACGGCCTTCATCCTTAGGTCCACTCGGTCACGAATAGACCGTCGCGTTAGTTACAGACAAAGAGCAGGTCGGGTTTATAAGGGCGCATAAATAAGGTTAAATGTATCAGGAGCTTGTTGTTCCCGGGGGGAAGGATACGGCGGTAAGACTGAGCTAAGTTACGGAGTCACGAGTGAACTGGGGTATGTAGGAGGCTGGAGGTTTTGAGCAAATTCACGGGATGAGGGGGGGGGGGTTATCCCGAAACACGCCAGCCAGTCTGGGGCTCAAGAAATAAATGCCACAAACTAGAGCCTAATTTAATACATTTCAATTCCTGACGCTGAAAAGTTCTAAGAGGCTAAGTGAGCTAACGGCTGGATGACGTGCGGTTAGTCCTCCATCGCTGGACGGTCAGTTCAAATAATCCGTCTCCAAGACGAGCATTCCGCTAAAAAAAAATCTTGTTAACAAACTCTGGCCGCTTACCTGGCGCAGTCGCTGAGGAAACCCAGTAAACTTCCGAAATTAACAAACCAATATGTCGGGATTGGCTTTTATTCCACACAGCTCTTAGTATAAAAAATCTCGCTCCTGTTCCCCTCTCCAGCCTTTTTCCCCTTTGCACCAAAGATAACTCCGTCTCAACCGAACAGAGTGTGCGCCGCTTGTTCCCGCCTCTCTATCGGCCCCCAAGGTACACGCCCACTCAGTAAATCTAATACCTGATTGGTAGTCTTACTTATCAGTCACGACCACAGCCCACATCTATTGGCGGAAAGAACAATCCCCTCGGAAAACCAGACTGCGATTATCGGCGGCTCGTTCTCCCGTTGTGTTCCACCTGCCGTTTGCCTGCGGAAAAAAGGACGACAGCCACTGGTCAGCGACGTGTCCATCACATTTACGGCACACGTTACCTTGTTCCAACGCAGTTCGTTACGCCAGACTGATAATTGTATGAGAACATGTGCAAAGGCCGCGTAGTGCGGGAGGAGTTTGCAAACAGATTCCTGAAATCCGTTAGGTATTCACCGGCAAGGTTAAATTTCCGAAGTGTGCACTCGTAAAGGTCAGAGTATTGTATTCAGTTAAAAAGCAATTATCGTATTGCAGTGCTTAAGACTTTTAAGTACATGTTTGTCGTATTGCTGTCTTCCCTTTTGTCCGTTTTCACCCGATGACATAATTAATTTAGGTCCTCATTGCTGTATGTACAGCGCCCTCTACAGGGAAGGTGCGGGAAGGCACCGTCCTCACTCAGTGCAGCGCTGCACCGTTATTTTCCTGGAATCCAACTTCCGTTAGTCGTTATGGTCTCTATTACGCTAAGATTAGATAAGCATAATGCTCTATATCGTAAGCACATGTTATGCTTATCTAAAGTTATGTTTAACAGTTGACTGCAATGTTTGAATGGACTTTAACAACTTTCGATTCATTTAAATAGCGGAAGACTACCAAACCTTCAGCAGGGAGAAGATAGAACATTTTTCCGTCCACAGAGGGCAGTATAGCATCATTTAAAGTAGCCATGTTAATTCCTAAGTAAAGGAAGATTTTTTTTTAGATCTGCTTTTTATGAAGATGAATATGAGTGTAAACATATTGTTCTAACGATTGGAATCTGAAAATTTACCTCTAAATTTGTGAGTGCTCTTGATTCTTGTATGCCGTAAATACAACATAGTTCGAAAAAAACATTTTTTTTGTAACATTAATAAATTATTCTTTTGTTGCTCATTTGTAAATCTTATTTTGAGTTATGATTTGATTAATGATGTATTACCACATTCGTTTAATTGATTCATTTTGATTTGACCAAATACCCATATGACTTAGGTGTGTCAAATTTGCAAAAATATGCTCAAGGATTATATAGCGGTAGTGCTATTAAAGAACATCTACCACACGTTTGGTTTATGGTGGGCTAACGGATTTTACAGAAATATTATCTTGTGATCGGATTTATAAAAATCAATATTTTACAATTATGATATAAACATTTTTCTTTCTCATTGAAAGGATCCAAGAAAAATGGTATCATAGCAACCACAAGAAGCCAAGCTGAACTTAATATATCTAGTTAAATACAGTATAAATAAACAGAAACATCTTTTTTATTTCGATAAATGAAACATTCTATATCTGTAACAAAAATCTTGTCCAAGATACATTTTACAAATGCCAATTTATCCATTTTCAAGCCACTCATTCAGAATCATACAAGGCAGGGGTGTAGCACCAGTCCAGCTGCATGTCTTTGGACTGTAAGAGGAATCTAGCACAGTATTCCCTAACCCCGTCCTCGGGGACCTACACATCCACGTTATTGCTCCTCTCCAGCTCCCTGCCAGGCAGTCCACATTTTTGCTCCCTTCCAGCTCTACTGGGAACCAGGATGGAGCAAAACCATGGATTGTCTGTGGGTCCCCAAGGGCCAGATCGGGAAAAACTGATGTAGAGGAAACCCATCCAACACGAGAAGACCACGCAAGATCCACACACAGATGAATTTTGAAGCCCCCAGCCCTGGATACTTGAGCCAGCAGTGCTGCCTATGGTACCACCTACCTTCATAATTCATTAAAACAGATATAGTGGACAACAGCATACGAGGTATTAATTATGCAGTCATTACCACTAAACCTGTTTCACACACACACACACACACACACATATGTCTAATACAAAATTGTGGTACACTGTGAGATCCCATTTTCTGTTCCATAGAAATTTACCGTCATTTCTACTGCAGAATTGCTTTTTTATTTGCCTGTAGTGAAAAGTCAGATATTTCTGTTATTGTGTGTGTGACATGGCATGAGCACGTTCAGTCATAGTAATTCCTCACATCTTGCTGAAAAAACATCTGATATAGTGACACTTGAACCTTGATGAAGATTTGGCAATTGCTGTTCAGTGCCAATAGCTCCGATTATGGCAAGGCTATCGGTTGCTGTATTCTTTTTCCAGCACAATGCTCCCACCCCCCCACCCCCAAAAAAAGTGGAAAAACATACACTGTGCAGCTATTTCTCTACACCAGTGTTTCCCAATTCACTCTGGGACCCATAGCCGGTCCACATTTTTGCTCCCTCCAAGCTCCCTGCCAAACAGTCCACATTTTTGCTCCCTCCCAGCTCCCTGCCAAACAGTCCATATTTCTGCTCCCTCCCAGCTCCAAACATGGACTGTCTTCCCACAGACCAGAATGGGAAACACTGCTCTACACCAAATACAGGGAAGGGGCAGCAGTTTCTTGTTCCAGTATACATGACAGAAGGGGTTAAAGGTAGCTTATTTCTGTGGAATGTTCTCTGAACCCACCTCCCCTTCCTCTCTCTCGCTCGCTCTATAAGCTGAGGAATGACGCAGATGAGCGGATGACTCATCAGGTATCGGAGGACAAGACATTTTCACTGCATCGGGCATTGTGAATGCTCTGACGTCACTGACTCTAATGGAGTGTGGCATTATTACGCCAGTGCTGTGGGGCTTTGTGAAAATACAAGGCCGCTCGTTCTCACCCACCCTCTTTCCCATGTTAATCTGTTACTTAAGTCCCATCAGCCACTGCTCCTTAAATCAGTATTATAACATCTGTGACTGGGATATAGCAGGAGGTTTTTCACCAAGAAGAGATTGGTTTGTGTTCTACAAGTGCTCTCAAAGGCGTTAGTATGGAAGATGGATGTATGGATTTTTTTTTTTTCAGTGCGAACAACCAAACTGATCGCCTGCAACAGAATAAATGTTGTAACAGATCTTATGATGCAGGACAGACTCCGTTACAAAGTCAGGTCATGCTGTATTCCAGAGTTTTCCAAAGAAGTGGTATGGCCAGACAGAAAAGAGTCAGATTTTCAAATGAATTTCCATCGTAGAGAAACTGGAATTTTGTACACAGCTCTTGGTATAAAAAAAAAATCTCGCTCCCGTTCCCCTCTACAGTATGGTGCAGCTGTCTTACAAGCAAGTCAATTCACAGCAAGTGTGTTTAATTAGTGCAGTCCTTCATGGCTTGGTCAGCGTGAGTCACTGGTATATTGGGGAACGATAATCCCTGTTTTGCCATGCACTTCCTTACCTAATGTTTTAACATCAGCCAAAGGGGCGATTTTCACTGAGCACCTTCAGTTGAAAAGATGAGACAAAGGCTTTTATATTCCATCACATCTTGTTACATCTTGTTTGAGATCAAAGTAGCAGGTTGGTAATTTATTGCTTTAAATTTTCTCTTTTCAGGAAAATTATACTCACTATATTATTTACTTCATATTTCCATGGTATTCAAATTTATATGGTATTTTTTTTCTCCTTGCGTTAAAAGAAAGCTAGGAAATTAAATATCAAATCCAAAATGTTTTCATATAGCCAATCAAAAACAAAGGTCATTCTGGTTAATCTGACCTCTTTAGTAAATTAGACACAGGTTCTGTTCTCATGTGAAATTCATTGTGCAGTAGGTTGATGAGATAGACTTGGGATTTGACTTTTAGCAATGTGTCCCCCCCCACATAACAGTTTGAACTGAACGTCGTGAGAAAACAGTGCCCCCTGGCTGCTGGGAGGCCTCCAGAGTGAGAGCCAGTACACATTTCAATCAGACAGGACGTCTGGCACCTGCAAGAGTTGCATTTCGGTCATTTGTCACATCCTGTTACACCTTAGCCTTCGAAACAGTGAACCACCCCATCCAGCCGTCCAACCTGCAGAGAATAATCTGAGATGGCTTGACTCACTTCTATCAGGTATATCTTTCCAAATGCTTGGGTGTCCAAGTCATTTCAGGTAACTTTTGGTGTATCCCAAGGTTCAGTCACAGGCCCCTCCCTTTTTTCCCCAGTCCACTTCCTATCTAGGCTGTTGCATCAGGTCATACAGCTTCTCCATCCACTATTACACAGATTCACCTGACCATCCCTCCACAGTCTTGCCTTAGATTTCTGTCTGTCTTGCTGGCCTCACTGCCCGGATAAGCTTGAACCTCTCATAGGCCAAGCTACTTGCTTCTTGATTCTCCCAATCCTACCATTCGTCATAAAATCACTACACGGTGTGGAGCGTCGATGTCGTCTTCTCGAGGTCATACAGTATGAGCAGCTGATCGTCACTGACCGTATTGTAGCTCTCTCCCTATCTGGTAGATTTACTTTGTATAACATCCAGAAGATGATATTTATCAGAATTTACATTTCAACTTCTAGTCCAGACACTTGTCATATCATGACCATATTACAATTTATACTAAGGCTTTGCTGACAGGGAAGTCTGCTTGTGCTACAAAACCACTGGAGATGTTTAAAAATGTAGCCTCACATCTGGAATTTAATGGACTGAAATGGACCTTCCCTTTCAGAACCTTCAGAGGAGCAGCACCTACCAACACGCTGTCACTCATCAGGCCTTACACTCTTCGCTCAGCAAACCAATGCTGCCTGATGAACTCTAGGCATTTCTCATGTGTTTTCCTCAAAGGTGGAGTGAACGATCCGTCTATATTTGATCGGCAGAGTATTTTTCAGTATTTTAGAAAAGTCTTAACATCTGTCTTTTCTGGGAACACGTCAACTGACTCATCTGACTACATTCTCAGAAAAAAGGGTAAAGAATTCTACCCTTGCTTGTCACTGGGGCTGCACCCTCAAGGGTCTGTCAACTGTACCCATAGCTGTAGGTACCTTTTAGGGTACAGAAGTGGACAATGTACAAGGGCACAGCCCCACTAACAAGCAAAGGTACACATTTTTACTTTTTATTCTGAAAGTGTGCCGACCTAATCTTTACCTTCACTGACTATCACTTAGGTATAATCTTTTTGCTACACTGGATGCTCTCATATCTGGCACTTGTCTAGTAGGAAGCCAGTCCATCCATCCATCCATCGCAGGGCACAGTCACACACCATTCACTCACACATGCACACCTACGGGCAATTTAGCAACTCCAATTAGCCTCAGCATGTTTTTGGACTGTAGGGGGAAACCGGAGTACCTGGAGGAAACCCCACGACAACATGGGGAGAACATGCAAACTCCACACACATGTGACCCAGGCGGAGAGTTGACCCCAGGAATATATTACCTGACTAAAAAAATCAATGTAAATGTCTCTCTGGTATCAACTCTACTGCATAGTGGTCTATACCAGTGTTTCCCAATCCGGTCCTTGGGGACCCACAGACAGTCCATGTTTTTAGATGTGGACTGTCTGACAGGGAGCTCGGAGGGAGCAAAAATGTGGACCGGCTCTGGGTCTCCAAGGACCGGATTAGGAAACACTGGTGTATACCCCTTCCTGTGCAGATCCCATCAGAGACACCATCAAAGTACAGCCCACATTTCAGCACAGAGTGACAATAAGGGGGTCATGGCATTCCTTTTAATATTTTCTCCACTTTCAACGCTGGCTCCAGATTGACTTAAATAGGCTATGAAGTGCAATACGAAAGAATCTGCTAATGGTTTTGTAGTTTAGAAGCTAAAAGTCATGAACAGAAGAATCAGCCTTATATCCTTATAGACAGATAAACCAATTGGCTCTGCAAAACTCCTATGGTTTGCAAATAAAAATAGATGTTTTTTTTGCTGCTAAAGTACCCCACTGGGACATGTACTATCAACTCTGGTATTCCATTATCACAGAGGTGCTTTTTCCCCCTTGATTACAGCTCTGTTCCTGTCCTTCGTTCTCTGTTGTTCTCAGACAGGTGACTCACCGCAGAGATTTGTCCCGGCTGCCTTTCCATCAGCAGCCCAGGAGACGTGCCTTTGGTTTTCTCCCCTCCACTGCTGGCACGTTCCAGTCCTATCGCCCCTAACGAGGGGCGAGAGCACGTCACGCTCGCCTGCTCTCACTGCTGGAGAAGCAGGAGCAAAGAACTCATCTCAGAGAATGTAGCTTAATTTGAAGAACCGGTCGCCACCAGGGCCAGCCTGAGCTCACGCCTGCTTGTAGATGACTCAGACCATTTATGTGACGGACACATCCCTGTCTTATTATAATCCGAGGTACAGATGCAGCAAAGTTTTTCACGTTGTGGTGAACTTCATTCAAGCTTGTGTGTCACCCTCCACGACCGCAGAACCCGGGCGATCATCTGAGCTTCCTGACCAGATGCCTTTAAGAAGCAGAGTCACATCTCAGAAACTGCTGATAGCCACAATGAAGCCTCGTGCTGAAAAATCTTGTATTTTTCTTGACAGCAAATGGCAGATTTAATATTTCAAACAATGGTAAGGACATTGGCAGATACCGCAGAGACCATTTCCGGCTGATTATTTTTATTTTGACAGAATTTGGCATCTTCTTTGTCTCTTTAAGATCCTTTTTATTTGAGGTATTTACGAGACAGAACACACAGATCAACTCTACAAGTAAACAACTATCATAGTTAAAAAGATGGTGCTGAGTTACATGTTTTGAAGGCTAATAAAGGACGGAAGAGTCACAGAAAAAGTCACAAGTGTGTTGCAGTCTTTGGTAACAAGGTAGAAAATCGAAGTGCTGAGAACAGACACTGCAATTACCCCGCATGTGTCCCTGATGTGTGATAATTACGCCATGCACCTCCAGGAGGGTCTAATTGCTGCCACATCACCGGCACTGCAAAGTTCAAATTAAGCTCAAATGCCTGGCATGGCTCACCAGCCTCCTGTTTCATTTCCCCACGAACGCACATCTTATGAGATTAATTTGGAGGACTTTTTCCACAAGAATCCCCCATTAAAATAATTTTATCAAATAGAAAGTATGTCTCAGCCAGCAACATAGTACTATTACAATGTATCAATGCAACAGTTAGTAATTTGGCAAAAACTTCACAAATGACATGACGTGAGGTGACATGAGCAGACGTTCTACAGCCGTTTCACTATGTAAACTCTTACCCACATCATCGTCGGCCAGCTAAGGCTTCATTTGGAAGGTATGTGGTTCCCTCGGGGTGCAGGTAGAGGGCGATGTAGAGGCTGGTGAGATGGACTTGTAACCATAATGGCGCCAGTTCCTGGTCCAAGTTCCAGGTCCTTTTGTAAGTTACCTTGCAAAAAAAATGTCCCCCTCTGAATTTTACTTATGCCATTTCAGTAATAAGCATCTTGATTCCTGCTAAAGAAAATCTTCATAGCGAGATGCTACCACTGCCAAGTAGGCAGCTGCGCCGACTCTGCGAGGAACCTGCAGTAAAGATAAAACTTTGACATGACACTAGAATTTTTCATTTATAGATTCTGTAATCCACAGCAACCTTTATTTGATTGTATTTTTGCAGGTTAAGTCAGGCATTTTAGGTTGATCTTTAGGAGGCTAATCACTGGCTGCGCCTGCTGCCATCTTGCCCGGGGTTGGTGCCGGTCGCCCGCACATAAACTCTCGGACTGTGATTGGTGGTCTATCACTCATTTGCATGTCATATCAATGATATCATACTACCCAGTGGGTCAACGAACCTTGCTGAAGGCACCTTGATTCTGACTTGTGAGTTGGATAGGCTAGCTACTTATAACTGATGGCTATCACACGAAGACAGTGCTTTTGATATTGAAGGAATTATATGTATATATAAATAATGTATATGTGTATATATAAATAAAATTCTGACGGTGTGAGACGGGAATCCCATATGCAGAGAAATATTGGGAGAAAACAAATTAAGTGAATGTCGTATATTTGACAGCCCGTCAGGACTGCCCTTTGTCACCGATTCTGTTCATAGTTTTTATGGACAGAATTTCTAGGCGCAGCCAGGGCGTTGAGGGCGTCCGGTTCGGTCACCTCAGGATTAGGTCTCTGCTCTTTGCGGATGATGTGGTTCTGTTGGCCTCATCGAGCCGTGACCTTCAGCTCTCACTGGAGCAGTTCGCAGCCGAGTGCGAAGCGGCTGGGATGAGAATCAGCACCTCCAAATCCGAGACCATGGTTCTCAGCCAGAAAAGGGTAGAGTGCTCTCTCCGGGTTGGGGATGGGGTCCTCCCCCAAGTGGAGGAGTTTAAGTATCTCGGGATCTTGTTCACGTGTGGGGGAACGATGGAGCGGGAGATCGACAGGCGGATCGGTGTGGCGTCAGCAGTCATGCGGGCGCTGCATCGGTCTGTCATGGTGAAGAGAGAGCTGAGCCAAAAGGCGAAGCTCTCGATTTACCAGTCGATCTACGTTCCTACCCTCACCTATGGTCATGAGCTTTGGGTAGTGACCGAAAGAACGAGATCGCGGGTACAAGCGGCCGAAATGAGTTTCCTCCGCAGGGTGGCTGGGCTCTCCCTTAGAGATAGGGTGAGGAGCTCAGTCATTCGGGAGGGACTCAGAGTAGAGCCGCTGCTCCTCCGCATCGAGAGGAGCCAGATGAGGTGGCTCGGGCATCTGATCAGGATGCCTCCGGGACGCCTCCCTGGGGAGGTATTCCGGGCATGTCCCACTGGGAGGAGGCCCCGGGGAAGACCCAGGACACGCTGGAGAGACTATGTCTCTCGGCTGGCCTGGGAACGCCTCGGGGTCCCCCCAGAGGAGCTAGACGAAGTGGCCGGGGAGAGGGAAGTCTGGGTCTCCCTGCTGAGGCTGCTGCCCCCGCGACCCGACTCCGGATTAAGCGGGAGATGATGGATGGATGGATGGATCGTATATTTGGACAATAGGGGGAAAGGATGCAGAAGAAAGTCATACAAACAAAAACAAACTCAAACATACCCTAATGCAATGTTTCCCAACCCAGTCCTCGGGGAACTCCGGACAGTCCACGTTTTTGCTCCCTCCCAGCTCCCAGCCAATCAGTAACGGGCGATTACCCGGTACAGGCTCGCTGTCGAGGCTGGGTTGGAAAACACTGCCCTAGTGGACAAAATTGAGGAAACACTTCCAATTTTTAGAGATTGCAGAACTCTAATCAACTGTTGCTACAGTTACTTATTTTATCGTCCAATGTGTAATATTTGTAACATTCTTTCATTTTTTTTAAACATTACAGCCAATATCCGTGTAGTAATTTTTAAAGCGTAATGCCAAAAATGCTAGGCGTTTCCTCAATGTTGGTAGTGTAGGTTGCACATGAAAACAAAGCAACAAAGGAAGAACTATTTTAGTGAGACAAAGAGGGGTCATGTAAGAGGACTGGGACATTTATACAGACACACACATTTATAGCCTGAGTGATTCGGTGATTCGTTTAGTCCGTTCGGCACGGAAGCTCCCACAGGTGTGCATATTTCAAGTACAATGCAATTAATGTTAAACATAATACATAATGACACGTGAAATGTGCATAAGAAATATATATAGTATTATCCGTTATACTATAAAAATAGATAATAAAATGTAAAAATATTACATAATAAAATAGCTAAAAAATATTAACAATCACAGTACCGTTTTATTAAACATATACGAAATATAAACGATCACAAAAGAATCGATTCACTGAAAAGAATCATAATTTCCATCTATATCCCGGAGCAACACTCGCTACTTAGTACACGCGGAGCCTTAAGTACCAGGCTGCAAAACAATAATGTGCATGAACACTACTAATGCGCGTTAACTACTTTTTAATAATTACATCAAGCAGGCTTTTGATTAAAAAATCCAAAATAAAACAATTCCAAACGAAACGGAATTGGCAAATAAGATTGTGACCTGATAAGAAAAGTCTCAAAAAATATCGTAACTCCGGATAAATGAGAGGAGGGTAATTTATGATGGGTCTCGTCCTTTTACTTAAATATTTAATATTTAACTCTGAATTAATAGAGAACGCAGGGCAATTTAACTGGGTAATTTGACAAAGACTGTTGGGGTGGACCTGAAGTGGGAGCAGGAAGGAAGTGGAAAATGGTGGCATAGTGGGAGAACAGCAAACTCGGACTAGGAAACGTTGATATGGAAAAGATTTGTGGTCCGCAATGTGGGATGTTCACAGGGTAGACAACAGATTATTTAACAGCTGCGTTCTCTCGATCTGCTGAAAAAATGCCTCATTAGTGTCACACCATTCATCCAAGTAAATTTATTATGTGAGCCTCCAACAGATAGCAAAAAAGAAAAATCTTAAGTATCATAACTTTTCTAAAACGTACGTAACTCAAATGTTTAATGTTGGTCGATGCACGACGTGCGCTTAATTTACATAGCAATCTTATCGGTAGCGACAGACACCTGCTTTCTTACACACTATCCCCATATGGTACTGGATGCTTGTGTCAGCAGCCATTTAAGTCAAACACTTTGCTTTGTTCAGGTTTTACATCTCACAGCTCTTTCATCGCCACTCTATAATCAGATTGATAATAAGAGTTGACTTGAGCCGGAGAAAAAAAAATCCATATCTTGCTGATAAATTTTTAAATAATAATAATAATAATAATAATAATAATAATAATAAAAGCTTCCCCTTTCTTCCTACATAAAACGCGTTCTTCGCTATCATTACCGTTTTCTCTCCACACAGATCGCTGCATAAAAACATCAGATCATGTAAAAATATTAGAAAAAAATCTGACGGAATGGCAACAGATGACGTACAATTGGCCACGTGCTGGTGCAGTGATTTATGGGAAGTTACCTTTAATGTTGTGGATTAGTTGGCACAATGCATCGCTGTTTGTTAATAGTGTATAGATAGCTTCCTTGCGGGCTATTTGTTATAAGCAAGGGCATAGATTTGGGTGTGGACCCTATCACTGTGGGAGGATCCGTGTGTTTACAGGGGGTATTCGAAACTGATTTTGTCCCTACCATGTAGAAATGAAACTGAGGCCCGTAATAATGAAAGATCATCAGATCGCATTATATTCTCCGTTAGGTAGTTTTGGCAGAATTTGTTTATAGCATACGGTGTTTCATCTCAAACTACCCAACTCAAATTGAGCAAACATAATGGCTGTAATCATTTTAAAACAGAGCACAGCTGAAAAAAGGACCAGTGATTGTCTTTTAAGCTTACATACCAGTATTATATATGATATAGTTTTTCGTCGTCCATGCGGCGATACAAAGGAAGTCTCGTTTCTCTGGTATATTCAGCAGCATCCAGGCCATTCATGGAAAGGTGATGATCATACCAGAAGTCTTTACTGGAGAAGTGCTGCACGATGCTGTGTAATGACCGCACTTCTCAGAAGCTGCTGCATAATGTGATTTGGAGTCTCTCTCATCATCCCCGGACCGCCGCTTCCATGTGATGAGAGTCGACGTGGCGTTTCGCTAGCGTTGTCACCTCAGATATCACAGGTGTCTCACAACCCGTGGCATCACTTTTTCAGTCGTGTGCAAAGAATCACCGCTTCGTGGTCGAGTGAGACGCACCAGAAGTGGACAGTCTTTCATCCCCACCTACCCTGGATGGAGATCGCTGCAGAGGAGCCTCAGGCATATGTTAATTTGTGAATCAAAGACTGCTCTCTTCATTCAAATACTCCCCTCAGATTAAAACACAGAAGACTAAGATGTTGTCACCTAAGTAGTGCATGCAAATTATTGAGAAGATCACTAATTTACTATCACGTGTGTAACATTCTGTTGTGATATTTCTGTATTATGCATTATGGAGGCATTCTATTGTGTCACACATCATCCATTGTCTAACCACTTTTCCGGTACAGCATCATTTGGGGGCCAGGAGCCTATCACAGGCATTGTGGACCAACACTGTCATTCCTATGGGAGCTGGAAGAGCGAAGCTGGGAAGCCTGGTGTGAGACAGAAACAACATCCCTGGATGATGGATGGATGGATGGATGGATGGAAGAGAGAGTCATGTGGAGCATCTATCATATACGGAATGTGAGAAATCACAGTATTAAACACAAAGAACTTATTTTTGAATTGAGAGAAAGAGGGAGAGAGAGAAACAAGTACATAATTAACTGTGTATAATATTTCTGTTGTGCCAAAAGTCCACCGGCGCACTCAGTCATGTTCCAGTTTTTATATCATTATATATTATTAACCTTTTTCCCTTCACTTAATACAAACAAAACACACAGACATTTGATCCAAATTCAATAATTGAATCTCATTCGTTCATTTGACAAATATCAAATTACATTTAATGAAATACCCCATCTCTATTGCGGTGTACTTTCTTTCTCGATGCTGGAATTAATTTCTCTTTTAAAAAATTAAATTACTGAAAAGAATAACAGGCCGCTGGCATAATATTACGTCAGACCAGGATAAAGGGTGGTTGGGAGCCTGCGGTTGATTCTTCCTGTCATTAGTTTTACATGCCTAGCAGGAATGTGTTACAGTGCGAATCTATTCTTAGCATCAAATGATAATCAAACTAGGCTTCAGCACTAATTTCTATATGATCCTACACTGTAATCTTCAAGCTGCAGGTTATGCAGCAAACCTCCACCACAGAACAAGCCCCTTTAAGGATTAAATCATGATCAAAAACCAGTTATGATGAAGGACAAAATATAAAGCAGGCAGTTATAAAAAGGTGACCTCGAAAAGCATCATTCCAACCACAGCTCACCTCCACCAAACTGGCCCTATCAAGCCCAGGTAAGTCCATTCAGGGCTGGCTGACCTTCAACAACTGAGGTAACTGTGGGCTTGGGGCAGTTCAATCAATCGCCATGGAAACCCAAAAGGTCACCCAAATCCAGTATTGTGCCATCAGTGAGACTCCTGCTGACCCACACTTGCATTTATTATGAACTGCTTTATAACTATTAAGCTGAATAATTAACTGGACAATAAAGTAACATCTAGTGTCTTATTCCTGAGGAAATAACAGACTGATCCTTCGGCTGTGATGTAAGACTAATAAAAGTCACAAAAGGTAAGTTAATGTCAGTCTAAACAATTATTTCAGTTAATGAGGTGAATGCTGGGTTACAATGAAAACCAGATAAATTCAATAATCCTTGTAGAACGCTGGTCAAATATCTTAATATAGAAATGGATTTAGATCCCAAATGTACTTATGCGGTAGAAGCAGACAGCTGTTGAACTTAGCACCTTATGTGCAACGGCCACATCTGATTCTTCCTGGATCCTCAGCTCCCTGGTCATGTGTCCAGTGCCAGAGCTGCTGCGCGACTCAGTGCCCCGACGTTCGTCAGGTGCTTTGGCCCTTTAAGAGGTTCAGAGGAAGGCTGGCACCTCACTTCGACGGTGGTGTGATATTCGAAATGCCAGGCAAATTGAGGAATCGGCAGGGAGTTAAACATTCTTGTTCAAAGGACTCCTACCTAAGAGCAGCCAGTCATTCTGCTGTCTCTCCAATCTGCGATTCAATGCGCTGTGACTATCAGGGAAGATAATGTTCCATATTCTTGTAGGAAGACAGGAAAATAGTCCTTTTAATTATCAATTAAAAATTGAATAACATATAGGCTCCTCTTTGTCCAGAGAAATAATTACATCAGAAAAAAATCGTTATATGTTGCTAGGGAACTGTAGCTACGACTGTGAGTGTGTTTAATTATACATACATTATTAAAGGATGCATGATAACATCCACTGCCGTTCAGATCAGAATATGCCATCTTCTGCTATCGACATGTCAACAGATCAGTCTATTCTATGACTTTTGTATTTGTATTATTAAACAGTTAAAGTCCTGTGACCACTAATTTTCTATGACCAGTATCTGACATAGCAGCCCAGGGAAACGGATTGTGCTGGCAAAATGCAAACCGGGGACATCGCTAAGCTAACCAAGCCGCATCGTAGCAGCCAGACATACCCTGGCGGGTTGGTCCCTTACCTGGTGGAACGATTTCATTTTGTCTGACCGCCAGGGGGCGCCAGGCTGCAATTAGTGAATAACAGCTCAGGTTTGACCCAAGCCACTTACATAGACAAAAAAAAAACCTACATTATTGCTGCTACTGAAACTTTAGAGGTGCAAAGGGAAACTTTTAACAAAGGCACCTGAGGGAAACGACTACGGAAGAGTGATACTGCAGGCGCTCTGATCAGGACATAAAATACATAAAGACTCACGAAAGCCTCCCTCCCATCTTCCTCCTCCTTTCCGCCCATCTCCACTGGGATGAAAGTCATAATTTGGCCTCTTTTTTTTCCAGGAAGCACACTGGGCACTCAGGAATACGTCATTAGTGCCGTCTCGCTGAATATATGCAACAGCGCCAACAGATGTGAAAACGTGCGCTTAGGTGTGAGGCATGGCATGCACGTGTGTGAGTGAGGTGAGAGAGAGAGAGAGAGACTGCTGGGTCATTCCAAAGCCATGCAATGCAGGCGTCAGATTAAACTCCTTCTGCGGCTTCCAGGCTGTTTGTACTTTAGGCTGCTTGAGTCTGCATGTTTAACAGGGGAAGAAAATGTTGGAATTACACAGAGGCTCACTGCTGGGCAGATCACAGGGCACAGTAATTACTCCGGTAAAGGTCACGTGGCAGGGCAGGAGACGGGCACCAGGCAGAGGTGCTCCGGCCTCAACAAATCATGCAAACCATGTTAAGACCTGAACTCGAGCTCAGGATGCTCCATGGGTTAGGGTTAGGGGAGAGGGGTGCAGGTGAGGGTGGGTTTGATGAGGCAGGACGCTGTCTGAGACTGCAGCAAGGGGCCGCCTCGTGTGCGTGCTCATCAGCTATGAGTCATCCTTGTGCGCAGTGCAGGAGAATTCAACGGGAAATGAATTTGAAGGGGGGGGGGGGTAGGCTGCTCCTTCTCCCTCCACGTGGGGGCGGCACGTGTGACGTGTAGTCCTGGGGATCGTTGCCGTGGCGATTGCGGACATGGTTGGGCCCATGCAACATCCTGGTTTTAAAAGGCAGCATTTGCCTGGGGGAAAAAATACCAGACATGCCAATGCCCATTTTGGACCGCCCCCCCCCCCCCCCCCACCTCCTGCCCACTGGATGCATCCACAACCCCGAAGAGAGATGGGAGTCTTTGATGAACACAAAGCCTCACTTTAGGCACAGAACCACACGACTCATCTATTAACAATAATGCCGTTAGAAGCTGCTTGTTAACAGCAGCCTTAGCTAATGCTCAGTATAAAAGAGTGACACAAAGTGTGGCCATTTACTCACATTTACTTTCATTCATTTGACATCAATCACTGCTGCATGAAGCCTTGGTAATTACATTTGATGAATCAGATGTTTTTTTCCTAGAATTACAGGTTCCAGTTGTCACCATGCGATGGTGAGTATGCTGTAGTTACGTTATTACCTTATTCTGAAAAAAATATATATGCAAAAACTGCCGGTGACTTAATTGGTCATGATATGCAGCTTTTTTTTTTAACAAACTAATTACAATGCTGGGTCTGCATTTGCCTTAAGGATGACTAATTTTTGCTAGAGTAAATTAAAGGTCTTATTCTACCATTCTATCATTCGCACTACGTTTTCATTTAAATAATGCAAGTCTGCCATTCATATTGCATTTTTTTTGTTTGAGGCTATTCATGATGTGTGGGTCTGGTTTAACAGAGAACATTAGCCATAACATAGAAAACCATTTGTTTTTTGTTTGAGGCTATTCATGATGTGTGGGTCTGGTTTAACAGAGAACATTAGCCATAACTTAGAAAACCTTCTGCCAATAAAAAAAGTGCAATCTCCGGCTAAGGGGAACAATCACATCTGTCGTTGATTCCAGGAAATGACATCACCATCGTAACCGACTCATGTTGACTTAATGAGCTCTGCCCATTTGCCACTGTACACTTGAGGCTACCATGCATTGTGCCTTTATAGTGAAGACCAGGTAAACACTGGAGGTGTGAGGTTATTGTGGATATAAAAGTGTGAGTGATCACAGAAGGCGACGGATCTGCAAAGAGTGTATGACCGAGGCACATGCCTACAGGAAAAAAATAACACTGATTGTTTTTAAGCTTAAATGTTTCTTTTTAAGGGGCGGCAGGGTGGTGCAGTGGTTAGTACTGCTGCCTCACACCTCTGGAACCCGGGTTCGAGTCTCCGCCTGGGTTACATGTATGTGGAGTTTGCATGTTCTCCCCATGTCATCGTGGGGTTTTCTCCTGTTTCCCCCCGCAGTCCAAAAACATGCTGAGGCTATTTGGAGTTGCTAAATTGCCCGTAGGTGTGCATGTGTGAGTGAATGGTGTGTGAGTGTGCCCTGCGATGGGCTGGGCCCCCATCCTGGGTTGTTTCCTGCCTCGTGCCCATTGCTTCTGGGATAGGCTCCGGACTCCCCGCGACCCAGTAGGATAAGTGGTTTGGAAAATGGATGGATGTTTCTTTTTAACAAGTGATCTGCCACCTGAGCCCCTGTCCTGTGATACAATTAGCATTTAGATCACTAATATTAAAAAGTCGTTTAGAATTACCTGTCGCCACTTGGTCCTCCGGAGACTTGCATTAGCTCCGTCTCCTAACCACGGTTCTCCACCTTCAACAACCATCAGCCTTAGTCTGTTTACCAACCGCAACCAATTTAAATGACACGTCTCAATCACCAAAAATAGCTGGTCAGTCACTTGGTAGCTTGTTAGAAATGGGGCAATCGAAGTCCCGACGTCACGTGTGAAACGGGACAAACACAGGTGCAAACATTCCAGTGAAATCCTGTTTACCGTAGTATGCACAGTAAAATGGCATGGAACAGTACTGCAAAAGAATTCACTGCACTCACCTCACATCACCGTACACAGATTTATTTCATAGGTTTGAGAATGAAATCTACAGCCAACACAACATAAAAGTGGTCAACCATCAAATGGCAAGCAATGCAAATATCCCTGAAACAGAAAAATACTCCTCTCCCCAGGTGGATTTTTGCTGTTACATCCATTGCTGCTGTTTGACAACCAACATAATGTCCACCCTGGGTCTCAAAAACTCAAAAACTGCTGCATGTCACAGTAACAATTTGGCTTCACATGTTTCCTGCAAAGACCATGACCGTCGTACAAGAGTACAACTTCATGATTGTCACTGCCTACCTCCTATCCAGAAAAAAAAATAGGCGGTGGAGTTAGAGTTAGGCGGTGACAGGCATGATACGGAGAGAGAAAAGACCATCAAACGGTAACTCCACCCCACAGCAGTTAGGGTCTAATAACTGGTACGAGTTCTGCTTCACAGAATTACGTTGACAAGGCATTCAACACTGCACCACACCGGAGACAAGGGACACGTGTCCAGTATCCAGAGTTATATTTTCACATGACCTTCTGATCTGAAGTGGCTTCTCTGTCAGACTAGTGAACTTCTTTTAACCCAACCTCCTCTACTGACTGAGAAGGTTTTCAACAAATCACCTCTTTTACTTACTTAAAGGTTTGTTCACCTTTCATGAAATCAGCTCAAAGAAAAAAAAACTGAAGTCATTCTTCACACCATGCACTTTCATATTCGAAACGCTACAATTCAGAGCAACTGTTAACATTTGGAAAAGCATGCATTCGATGGCACGAAACTGACAATACATCAGTTCGGCTTTTGCTTTGCTGACCGGCTTTCATCTGTCAATAGTGGAAATGAGAGCGACAAACCGATGGAAGATGAGGCAGCCTCCCGTCCAAATCCACACATCTAAAAAGGTTCATAAACGTTTAACATGCATTCTTGAGGGAGGCCTGAAGACGGTGGCTATGGACCAGCTCCAGTGATCGGAATAGTTCAGTTTGCCGTTGCTTACGCTGTTGACCCCCTGATGCTCAGGAAGTGGGCTTCCATTAACCTCTATGCATGATGCCTTTGTTTACGATACCATTTCAACGGATGCATTACACAGACTGCTGCAAACAGGACTAACACTTTGGGCTCAACAACAGAACGAATGGGTAATGAATTATGACAATCCCTTTTTTTACGTTAATTTAACCCTTTACTATGTTTTGATGATTTTGACATCTGATTGACAAATCGCTGATTTCATTCGGTGCAGCGCAACAACAAATGATGGTAAATAAACATTAAATTTCCGCTTCATTTTCAGAACAGGACGTGTTCCTTTGAAGGCCTCCATCCCAGATCTTTGAGCTTAAGCAGGCATCCTCAGAGCTCGACGTCCTGGAAGCTGGGTACTCAGAGGTGCATGGCAGGAGACAAGTGCGTCTAGGTCCCTGTTACCATAGAGACCGGTATGTCAAGAGAGGAATGTTTGTGCTCCAGCGGGACCCTACCAACCCCCACTCCCACCTGTGGCCACCGGTACCCTTTTAGCCGACTACTCTTCATCCATGTTTCCTAGGTGAGAGCTTTGCACAATAGGAGGGTCCAAAAGCAGGGAGGAGGAAGGAGGGAGGGGTCTTAGGGGGCTCCATAAGGACTGAATGGACATATGCTGACTGACAAAAAGACACATGGGGTCCATTTGCTTTCAGCAACACTACATATGACGGCATTTGCAGATTCATTCAGCACTAGAATCAGTGTAGCCAGTGACATAATTCATGCAGAAACATTCTATGTCACACAGGGTTGCCAACTCTGGTCAGCGTGCTGGAGTGAGATTTCCGATTCAATTACCCTGCAAATAGTCTGTAGGGTTTGCAAACTACCCCAACTCTGTTGATGTAGCTAATTTTAGCTTTATAATGGAATAATGCAGATTTGGCGTACGATTTCTTGCGTGAGCGTGAATCTGAAAGCATGAGAGCTGGCAACCCATCTACTGTAAAAAACAGGCTTAGTTATAATTGTAACTATAATGGAAAAACGTATAATAAGATTTTTCCCTTCACTTCAATATTTTATGTTTAACTGGAAAATAATCAAATAGTACCAGAATGCTTCATTGGATTGAACACACAATTTTTTTTTTTTTGTTAAATGCTAGTCTTGTGTGGCCAAAAATGTTCCGCGCAAATCATTTTTCACCACTGCTGCAGACGGTCCCTTGGTTTGTGATACGACTGAGTGAATGACTCACTCACTTTTGCAGTGTTTGTATGCGTATGTGTGAAGGTCAGGTATCAACCGTAAGTGACATGAATCTGTGCAATCAAACATAAATCTGTGCAAAAAACAGCCAGAGAATTTGTCACTTTGTCAATATATATGAATTAGTGGAAAGGGAGGGTTGATTCACAAAGCAATGTAACAGCAGGTAACGTAACGTCATTTACCAGATAGCTATTAGCAATACAAGCATAGTTTGTTCATTGTAAAAGAAAAGCGTTTTCATAAACACAGGACGAAATCCCAGCCAGTGACAATATCTGAATATGAAAAAAACACGTCAATATTTTGAGGTCAACAACTAAATATGTTCAAATTATCATATTCTAATACAAAGTTTAAATTTGACAGTTTCGCTTTATAGCAATCTTTGCTGTTTATATTTACGGTTACTTCACACATTGACATCTTACTTAATTGATAAGCTATCAATTAATGATTACTTGAAATTAATAATTTTAGGTAATATGACTAAATTTTCTAGGAATCCCGATAAATTTGGTGGTATATCAATTAATGTATTAAGTAATGAATTAAAATTAAGTAACCGATGATCTAAGTGTGAAGTAATGACATAAAGCAATGGTGATTTCATCATTAGTTCATGGTGAGCAACAGGAATTCAGGATACATCTGGGTTTCATTCATGCAGTAATTCATCATTATTTAAGCATTACTTAAGTAAATGATTTGTACCCTTACCAAGCTGTAAACAGCGAGCAACAATTACTCTGTGAGTGGGAAGGGGGGGGGGGCAGGTGCTGAGCTGGAAAAATGGCAAAAAAATTTGACAGCTATGCTATTAATTACATTTAGTGTTTCCCAATCCGGTCCTTGTGGACCCACAGACAGTCCATGTTTTTGCTCCCACCCAGCTCCTGATGAGGGAGCAAAAACATGGACTGGCTAAGGGTCCCCAAGGACTGGACTGGGAAACACTGATTAAATTTAAATACGCAGGGAGAAAGGGCACTAGTAGAACAGTGATCTCTAACAGTTTTTATAGTGAGAGCTACTTTTACAACAAAAATCTGGGGAGCTACAGAGTGGCAGTGGGGCCACCTTGGGAGGGGGAAGGGGAGGGCATGAAGGTCTCATGATCAATTGTCTTAAAAAAAATCGACCAGCCCTTCATGACTGACAGGTTGGTAGCCATCGCAGTAGATCATTATGCGAGCCTGTCGGACCACTGATCCCGCAGTTACCACGTCAGCATCTCCGCTATCTCCACAAATGGATCGATCAACCTGGCATTTATAGCAAAGTGATCTGTCAGCCCAGCAGAATACTGTATCCCAGAGAGGTGTGTGGCTTACTGTGCAATTACTGCAATCTGAAATCAGGAGTGATCTCCATATCATCGGGGAGATTTATGTATTTACACGAATGAACTTCCTCCTTTAACTCAAACATTTCATGATGTTTCTTTTAACTAGCATTTCACACAGACACTGAAAGAGTCCGGCGTTTTCATTTTAGCAGCAAAGTAATGCATCCATGGATATAACAGAAATCACAGATTCTGTGTAGATAAAAATGCACAGTATTAGTGTTAGCCTTACTTGCCAAGTGCTAAGATCACTAATACTGCACCAGATGGGCACACCGGAGTACAGGTTCATTAGCGAGTGCTAACATATGGTAGGACAAGGAACGCACCATGTACTGTAGGGATGATGGATCATTGTACATTACATTCTGGAAATAAGCTTCTGTGGCAATGAGGAAATCCGACTGAATATCAGTCCTAGTAGATATTCAGGTCTTACGATGGTTTCATCTTCCTTCAGGATGAAAGAGTGTATTCAAAGCCTAAGACACGGAGGGTATGAAACAGAAAAGACATAATGCTTCACCCGCGCGCGCGCGCACACACACACACACACACACACACACACACACACACACACACACACACACACACACACACACACACACACACACACACACGATGTGCTATTACCTTCTCCAATTCCACCTCCTGCTTCCTTGATCCATCTGGCCCTTGGCAAAGTCCAAGTTCTCAACTATCAGATAATACCACCCTACAGATTTGACCCTTCTGCTACCCCAAGCCCCGAGCGGGGGGGGGGGGTGCCCTACATGATGGAGCATGTGAACCCACAGCACTCTTTCAGAAGCGTGAGTCCAGTCTTGGTGACAAAGGGAGAGGAAGTTTGCTGGGCTCTGGAGGTCACCCTCTTGTCCTGACCGTCACCTGGAACGAGATTACCTTGATCAGAGAGGGCACATCGACGAGTCCTGAGTGTGTCACATGAAGCAATGTAAAACATCCGTAGGATTTTCATTTAAAACTGACAGTGGGCTGCTGACCAAACCTCAGCAGACTGCAGTGCTTTGAATGAAACTATTATCTCCTTTCTTGCACTGGAAATTACTTCACCATGAAAAAGTGATAAAAGTCCTCCACATTTTAATCTGGCAGTTCGATAACAATGTTTACTTGCAATGAAGTTTAATCACTATGACGATCACTCCCGAACAGTTCCCCCAGACAGATTTTGCTTTAGAAGAGCTGGTGACTTAAGGCAAGGCTACGTGGAACGCAGGAGGCCTGAGAACTCCACGGAAAGGCGTTATGGATACACCTACTTCTGTTCTTCATGCTTTTCGGGAACTTGGATTGCAAGAAGTCGGCCATCTCTTTGTCCTCCTCTCTCTCCCTGTGGGAGGCAAGTTAGTGATGAGAGAACAAAGGCACAGCTAGACATCTCCCCTACTTCCTGTTCCATTCGTCACTTCAGAATAAGACGATTAAGCAAAGATTAAAAATAACACTAAGGATTTCAAAGATAATCATTTTTCCTTCTTTGTGTGTATCTGTGGCTGTGTGTCATGCGTGTAACTCAAACCCCTTTGTCCTTTACAGATAGTCAAACTGCACTCTGCTAATACCCTTCTAGCTCCTGCATCGCTTTGCTGCTGGCCTTCCAGGAAAAGTATTAGCGAAGACGCTCCCAGTAATACTCAGTGCCCAAGGCCATGGAGTAGGGGAGTGGTGACGTTCTACATGTGGTACATGGGAAGCACTAGCCTTTGCAGAAAGAGACGCTCTCTACCCAGGCCGGATGTGGCCTGCATGGGAAGGAAGCTGCTCCCTATTCGGGAGAGTCGGTGTGTGGTCCCTTAGCTCTTAAACTTGCGAGACACCTCATCCCCACTCATCACACAAAACATTTCCAGTTGTACATTGTTGGTAGCTTCATACAGTGGCTGAAAAACAGCATCGTCAAACATGTAATTATCCTATTTAAATTATCACCTGCCTGGCTTCACTCACCTGAGCCGTTCGAACTCCACGTCGTCCACCAGGAAGTCCCTGGTCTCCACCAGCTTGTGGAGCTGCTGCAGAAGCTCCTCCTCCTTCGCCCTGTCTTCTTTTGTCTTGGCTTTATCTGTAATGGGTTTCACACCGAGTGATAATGCTAGGTGACTATCTGGCGAAAAGCTACTTTATCCAAACTAATCAATAAAAACAGAAAGTAAAATGCAAGGAAGCTAAACAGCAGAACAGAAAGCTTAATTTTACTATAAGATGGCTTTTTAACATTTCTTAGACCAGGGTCCCTCAAAGGCTCCTTCGATCAGGTCTAGTGGCCCCCACCACTGATGCATGACCATATTAAAAAAAAAACTTAAAGTTAATGACTGGGGGAGGGATTCCACTTCAATATTTTTTCACACAGCGCAGATTGGGGGCTACACTTTTTCATATTACATTAAGCACATAACAATACCAACATTTTGTCAAGTTATTTCTCCGTGGATCTTGTGTAAACGCTCAACAGGTCCCCAGGCTGAAACCACCTGCACTATGACACTGAGTCATTCCTCCCCAGCTGCTTGTGCATTAAAGGGTCACGGTGAAGCAGGAACCTTTTCCAGGAAGCAGAGGGCACACGGCAGGTGACACCCTGGACGGGAAGTCAGGCCGCTGCCGGGCAACTGCTCACACGCGCATGCACACACTACGGAGGAGTCACCAAAACTCCTGAAGTGCACGTCTTCGGATTCCTGGAGGAAACCGGAGTAACCGGAAGAGATCTGGGGGCAACTTGGAAATTCCACAGACGTAGAGGTGGGAGCACAAACCCAAACGCAGAGAGCTAGCTAACACTGCAGTTTACAAAAAAGGGTTTAGCTACTACAGCGAATGATGCTCCAGTTTGCCCGCGGGGAGGACGCTGGACACGTAAAAGCCCTCAGTCTGATTTTTTAAAAACATTTATGCACTTCAGGGCTGTCTCACAAAAAGACAGTACACAGTCAGCATCTTTTCAACAGTCATACGCAAAGTATTAGTTGGGAGGCCTGCCTACCAAGAAAACTGATGATCATTTTCCCCTTTCCCTGTAATGCAGACTAGCTGCAGCTGGCCTTATATATAATAAATATATCTTCATGATTGTGTCTGGGCCCTGGGCTGCTGCCTGGTCTGCCTAAGCCTGGATCCGGCCCGGCATACAGTGCCTTCTTTCCGTCACCG
This sequence comes from Brienomyrus brachyistius, assembly GCF_023856365.1. Classification (NCBI taxonomy): domain Eukaryota; kingdom Metazoa; phylum Chordata; class Actinopteri; order Osteoglossiformes; family Mormyridae; genus Brienomyrus; species Brienomyrus brachyistius. Next base: position 10,815,045 of record NC_064537.1, read on the forward strand.
TACCAGGAAAGTAAAGAGGAGTACCGGTACAGTTCCACTGTGGGTTTTTTTTTGGTCTAGTTTTCTAATATTTATGTTAGTTATATTGACAGCAATGCTGCTGTAACATCGACGACAGTGATCAAGTTGTTTCAAGAACAGCGTCGATGAGGAAATACACAAACTGATTCCCAAATGGCAAGGTGTTGAGACACTAAAGACCAGGATTAGAGGAACAAACCTAGAGGGACAGTGCTGACTGAAGGACGGAGTGTTTCACAGTGCGCGACTTCCTGTCATAGCGGAGCGAGTCTCAATTCGATCGTGGTGACCTTCAAAACACCAGCTAATGGAGACAGAAGAATTCTCAGCAGTACCTGGAATTGACACCAGTTTCTGTAGCTCCCTCTTAAGTCGTGTTATTTCCTTACAGAGTTGGATATCATCCATCCTGTAGAAGAATCAGAAGGGGGAAAAAACAGTTTAAAACATTTAACTATAACAGCTAGAGATAAGTGTGGTTTAAACTACAACCAACACGACAAACTACCAACTGCGATACAAAATAAGAAAACAAATACATAAATGTGTTTGTGATATCACTTGAGGCACCATTGCACATCAAAGAGGCAATCATGTACGAATTAATGTACTGGGGGAGGGGCACCTGGGGGGCAATTAAAACCCCTTGTGCGTCTTCACCGTATCCGACCTCTCTTATGACTCATATCGGCCAAGTAGCTGCCGGTGCAAACAATGCAGTGCGGGAGATAAGGGACCCCAGGCAGCCCCCCCCCCCCTCAACAAGGATGAGTCATCAGCGATTGAGGCTCACAAGGATGGTGGTAGGGATGGGGGAGTGGGGGATGTTCGCTTAACGTGCGGGGGTGGACACAGCTGCTGCGGAAGGTCTCACTGCGACACGGCGGCTAAACTGTCAGCAGACCAACGGCCAATCAGAAAGCGATACATATAAAAAAACTGGAATATATATCCGCGATTAGACTGTATTAATTGAAAGAGCCCCCCCATCTCGCACTCACGCACACACAAACACACACGCACAAACACATGCTTTTCTTTTTCCAAAGGACTGAAATAGCTTCCCAAACATTGGAAACTGTGACACGAACTCGTTAGTTTCACTGAAATTAAATCTCTGACAGCAGCAGTTCCGTGGGTCACAGGATCCATTTTTTCTTTTTACAAAAATTCCAACAGGGAAACTGTAATTTCTTAATAAACCTACAAACCCCCCCCCCACAAGCACAGAAATCAAAGCTAATTTTCAGCCAGATTCTCCGAAAGAAATTTTCTCTGCAATGTCGTTTAATGCATTTCCATTCATTTCTCAATCTTGGTTGTGCATCAGACTTGAATGGTGCTGCAGTAAAAGATCAATGCGCCCTTATAATGTGGCTTTCCCCCCCAGTTTATTCCCATTGGTTGTGACTGACTATACGCACTCAAAGCAAAAGAACGAGAGACAGTAACAAACAGCAGCATTCCAATCTGGGCACACGGCACAGGGCAGATGGCAGGTTAAACCAGCACAGACAACAAAACAGGTCGTCTCATTATCCGCTCCGTCTCCCACATGCCTTTTCACATGTGGGATGTTTTTCTCAGAGAAAACCTGCCTCCCGTTGGCTTCAGTCTGGTAGGATGACTGTGCCAAGAGTTAAAAAAACCATCGCAGTCGATTCAGCTGAGGTGCACACAGCTAACAAATGGCAGGAGGAGCGATGCAGGGCGTGGTGTGAGTGGCGGTGTTGGGGTAAGCTGGGAACCATGGACCGCCGTGCCCCACTGGGCCGAACCGGCCCAGCGTTAACCTGCCGCAGTACCAGCCCGCTCGCTTATGCTGAGGTGTCTGAGCTTGCAGCCACCGAAAAGAGAAAGTGCGACTGACCAGCGAGCCATGGAAACGCCTCCACAAAAAGGCTGTTACTGTTAAATTAAAACATTAGATCTAGATCTTCCAGGCTCAGAACCCTGTTTCACCCGGAGAAGATCCACTGGGTTCCTACAGGAAACAATCTGTGTTCTGTTCCTTTTTGCCAATTTTTTAGGAAGCTTGGTGATTCGGACACACAGCTTAGGCCATTCACATGCTGCTGAAACACTGACGTTCCAGGCGATTTGTTAAACCAGCGACGATGAAGATCTCTACAGGGTTACATGCCTCTCGGCTGCCCAGCCACCCCCATCACAGGCTTCGCGATGGCGACTTTTCTTTTGGCCGCCAGTTATACCCCTTAATCATTATTCCCCCTGCTGATCTGCTGCGTTTGATCCCGCCGCTCGTACGGCAAACAGGAATGGTGATTCGTTCTTCGTGCCACAGCACCAGCAGAGCGCAATTAGCACGTGCCCTCAGACCGGCTTCTCTAGAGACAGCGCTGGTCTGCTGGTCTGTCGGCTCATCTTCCCACACGTCCATGGGACGGGGGTCGCACCCCCCCCCCACCCCCAGGACATGGCTTCATGGACATTTATATTGAAATCGCTGCAGCTGTAACTTTAAAGTTTTGTAAGAAAATCTTTATTGTATTTATCCACATTTATTTTGGAGACGCTTTTGTCAAATGCGACGAACGGCAACCGCCCGGAGACGAGTGTTAACCTGCAGATCCACGTCTCTCCTCACTTTACGGTGGTTCAATTTACCGTATTTCTACTCCGCGAAGGTGCGACAGCGATGCACATTCAGTAGACACCGAACCTTGTATTTTGCTCTGCTCCTGGGCAGGCGATATGTCGTACAATCATTTCCACTGATGCCAGGCAATAGCAGCATCTACGCGGCTACACTTCCAGTCTCTGTATCGAACACGAGAGTAGACATCTCATACATATTGTACAGTGATTTTTCAGCGTTTAACAAAATATTTACTTATTCAGTGACAGGTGTAATTTACCATATCATATTCCTATCCGACTTAAGATTTTTTTTTTATTACTATGGGATCAATCCAAAGTAAATCCAGCGTAAGATGTGGAGCATCTGTATATGATTTGTGTTTTAATCCCAACAAACGTTGGGGCTCCTTTAAAAATATGCCTGTGTCACATGCTACATTTGACACCATGAAAACACTTCTCAAGTGAGTAAATTAATCTTCTGGAAAGTGCCCCCTCCCGTCCCCCCCCAAACGTGCGTCATTGGCGGAGAGGGACACAGCACTCACATGTATCTCAGCTCCGACTCTCTCCTCACTAGGATGTCCCGGATCCGCTCAATCTTGAAGAGCTCCCCCTCGATGTCATCTATCGTTATGGAGGAGTCGGCCATGGAGACCACGTCTTCCTCCGCTGCAAAAGAAACGTAAGTAGGTGGTGTGATGGGTCACTCATATGGAAGATGATTCGTTCCATAGCCATGCACACACCAGAACAGCAACTCCTTATAGGCGCAACATTTGTTCCCTCAGACTAAAACAGCTAACCACTATGCCACCTGCTGGCCATTTAGTATATTAAACATATCACATTTCACAAAAATGTCTAAGAATCATTAAACTAAAGACATGTTTGAAAATGAATATTTAACAAAGAGTTCTTTCCATAAAAAATATGGGAGAACGGGGATGGTGTTGGGGTGCATTCATTTCCCCATTCGATGCAGACTTTGCGAATTACTCCCATCCTCAGATTTAAATGAGGCTGATTTCAAGTCAGGATTCAAGTGGGCTTTTCAGAAATTAAACTCGCCTTCATCTCCATCTAGTCCTATTTCCCAAATAAATTACATTTATATAGCAGATGCTTTCACCCAAAGTGACACAATTGGGAAGGCAGGGTCAGACAGTCCCCAGAGCAATTGGGGGTTAAGGACCTTCCTCAGCGACATCACTCTGCTGACCCCGGGACCGACCAATCACGCGCTGCCCCCGTAAACGTGGCTCTAAGGATTCTTCACAGCCAATCTACTAAGAAAAATAACCTAATACAAAATGCAAATGTAGCCATTAATTGTAATAATCTTAAGGAGTTTTAAATTTTAATTCCCACGATGCTGTAGTGGATAAGCAGGAGATTAAATTTAAATATTTTAATATTTTAAAGAACCTAGACACATCTGTGACTCTCTCACCATTTGGTGTTCTGAATATTAATAATTTAGCAAAGGTCACGTTCTTTCTGACATACCGCAAACAAGACCCCATGTTCAGCTTAAAGGGACTGATGGGCTCTCCCACGTCACTCACTGATTCAGTACATATCACTGGCTAATGATAAGGTTGGCCCCCACTTTATAAATTATGCCCCCTCTTATACCCCTCACCATAAAAAAAAAAAAAAAAAAAAAAAAAAAAAAAAAAAAAAAAAAAATCGCCATGACCTAGATGTGAAAGCGCTTTTCCCAAAGGTAACGTTTTACAGAAGGTTGCCCCAGACAGGATGTAGGCATCCTTCTCCATGCAGCCACTTCCTGAGCCATCTGTCATACTCAGCACACCGTGCTCAACTTGAGCGCAGCCGCGTTGCCATATTAACAGGTACCTGCAGATCCCCAGCGCTGTGATTCACCCGTTCGTGTCACAGTGTTCACATTCATTCAGATGCTGAGAGCTACGCGTCACCTTCCATGACGGTGAAATCCACGAGTCACGAGTGTTTACTGACGTGTGATGAGTATAACCGTTAGAATATTCATCCCGACACTGTGAAATTTAAGCATGAGGTTTCATCTCTCACAGACCTTTCTAAGCCTTGGTCGAGCTGGAGGTGGAACGAGGGGGAGAACCTTCTTGGATGAACATGGCATGAGCCGAAGAGACGTCTCCAGCCTGTCTCTGTTCTGCCATCCTGGGCTGGGAATTTGAGTGCTGGGTGGGAACTGGGGTTCCCGGTTCTGACACCACATATGCCCCTCTGTTCACCTTAATTGCTGTGTCTGGGACGGCGTGCAAGAACGTGGAATAATGACCACACCTGTGTTCCCGCAGACAGCAGAGGTGGGCGGCAGCCGCAAGGCCCCGCCTATCAGGAGGGCAGGCCGCGTCATAACTCCAGGCCTGAGGCAAGTATTAATTACTGACGACCCGCCCTCCCGCGGCACCCCCGCTCGGTGTGTGGGTTCAAGCCCTGGGGAAGCCGTCACACAGGCTGCCACCCACTGCCCTGCTCCTCAAACAGTTCGTCCCCTGCCAAAGGAAAAATAGAGAGATTCCTGTGAAGCGCACCTGTCGCATCTGCGCGTGTCAGAGCAGAGTTCAGGAATCATTTGCGCAGCCCAGCGTCCGCAGTCCTAATCATCTGCATCCTTCTCATCACTGAACTTTTAAGGCTGATTTTCAGGAAATATACACCTTTGTTCCCAAGGAAGCTTTAAGTGCTTAAGTGGGATTTTGCTGGCGGTACCCAGCAGATGAGGGAAGTCCCACAGGAAGCCCCATCAGGGAGTAATTGGTGCCCATCACGTTGGATCTGACATGCCCTGATCCTGAGGTACCAGACGAGGGGCATCCGCTTGGCTTTGTAGGAATGGAGGCTGCTTACCTTACCTGTCTGAAATGCCACAGTGATGGAATAATGGCTTTTAATTACACCTTTATTTTCAAAGAGGTTATCCCTTTACAGTAAGAAAAGCACCTAAATAGAGGCAGCCAGCTGTACTGCTCAGGAAAAGGTAAACTTAACACATGGCTGATGTTAGCAGTCAGGGGTCCCTGAAAATTCTGCTCTTGTCATACGTATATAGCTTAACACAGGCCCAAGACAGACAGAGAGAGATAGCTGGTGTGTTTCTTGATATGGCAGCAAGAAGTCCACACCCCCCCCACCTCCCCTGCCATTTGAGTTCTCAGGTCACATGACACCCACCCCACATTCCAGACTGTCAAGAAGGTGGTATGGAGGGGGACTGGTGCTTTCAGGGGAAGACAAGCTGCTCGAATCGTCTGAAAGCACACATTATACTGCTCGGGCACTTTCAGAGGACTTTTCAGAGGAGATGCCGCACTGCACTGCCCGCACTGCCCGCACTGCCCGCACTGCCCGCACTGCCCGCACTGCCCGCACTGCATCGCGTGTCTCCCCGACAGGCCGTCATCTCACCATTCAAGCCCCAATCTTCAGAGGCCGTGTCTTACAGATGTGCTAAAGATGGAAATGAATTACGAAGATGATAAACTGCGCTTTTAAAAGCTTCTTTTGACAAGCAGGGGTATAAAAAGAAACATTTGAAAGGCTTCTGGAATTCTCCAGAATGTGTCATGTGTGTGTGGGGGGGGGGGAATAAAAAATACAGTGACGAAACAGGAACCAAGACTGAATAATGTGATGAAAGCGGCGGCCCCAGTGACCTCATCTTCAGAGCTCCTCCTTCTTGCGAGCAGCTCCGTAGTGTGATTTTCAATGTCACCACTCTGTGATGAAACACCAGCGATGCCCACGCCACTCTGCTGTATACCTGACCGCCCATCCTGAGGCTACGGCGTTCAAACCCGAAGGATGAGAGCCACACGTGTGCCCTCTGTCCAGACGCCATTGTCACATCTGCGAAAGCTCAGGGACGGGCGATGAGTCACCCAGACGACCGAAGCGGCTCAAGCACCGCGTGTCATATAAAGACAAAACTGAACACAAGCCAATAGATAAACATGCCCCTGAATTACATGGGGCTCGCACACAATTCACATACATATTCGCGCCTATGAAATTCCAATTCGCCTTAGCATGTTTTTCAGACTGTAGGGGGCGCTAGAGGTACCCAGAGGAAACCCCTTGACAACACGGGGAGAACACGCCAACTCCATACACACGGAGCAAGAGCAGAGACTCCAACTCTGGTCCCTGAAGTGTGAGTCAACAGTGCTAACCACAGTGCCCCCGTACCACCCACGGCAGGGAAGTCATTGTCAAAAATCATTATGCTAAGGATGAGAGTCTGGCGCACGTTAGGAATTCAGTTTTCCTGACGATGATCAGCGCATTCCGGCTGGTTCCCGGCCTCCTGCTTCAGCCTTAATGGACATCCCCTCCCCTTCAGGGCTCACATTCCGCTGCCCACGACACCTGCTGTACACATCTCTCATGGCTCATTGGTTGGGCGAGGTCACATCCACTTTCCCAGAATGCACCACAGCGGCACTCACTCCACTCTCACATGCCTCTGTGTCTATTGGCCCTCCCCCCCCTGTTGGCTGGCAGAGACCCTGCTTTCCTGCTCAGTACGGCGGCAAGCGCACGTCCCGATACTAGGAGGGGCACCGCTTCAGGCTAAGCTGTGGGTATAGAGATGTGGATGTGTGTTTGGATGGCGGGGAGGGGGTGGGGGGGGGACTTGGCTTGGTAACAGGCAGGGTCTTTGTCATAAGCCAGATCGAGTTCTGAAGCGCAGCCTGCAGTCATAGACCACCATGCTTGAAACATCAAGACCACATACCCATTACAAGTGAGTGGTGAAGTACTCACGACATTCACAACCATTTATATAATGCTTTTATTCAAAGCAACATTTTTCACCTGACTGCAGTACATGCCTCCCCCACGCAGAGGGTCCCCCTTGGACTTCATCAAGGTTTGCAAGCATTTTTTTAAGGGCAAATCAACACGTTGCTTGAAAATAAGCTTGATAAGCTAGCCTGCTAACCACAGGTCAAAAAAAAGTTTTCCAACCAAATGCATATTGGGGTAGGGAGGGATCATTAAGCGACCGCCCTGCAGGAATAAAGTAAATAAGATGCTGGATATAAGTCAGAAAGGGAAAATGCAGTCAGGGCTTCGCATCTGTGCTCACGGTGTGACTTTATACTGCCATCCACTGCCACTTCCCCCCCAATTCCTCACAAAGTCGCTCTGCACGCCGACTTCCCACCCATGGCCTTCAGACATAATTTAAAACTGCACTTCCCTGCTGCTTCCGACAGCCGAACTGCCTTCAAAAGATTTTTTTTTATTATACATTTATACATATTTTTTATTTCTTACAGCTCCCTTTGGCACTGCCTCTTCGCCCACTTCGAAATCGACATAGAGAAAAGGGCAAAAAATATTTAAGGCGGCGAAAGCCTGCGGGGCGCTGGGGGGGTGCGGGCAGCATCGCACCCTTTTGGTTAATGGCGGGTTCTGGGCACATGTGGCCAGTCCGTGATGGGGGCTCGTCAGGCTCCACAGAACAAGCAAGGTCAACAACAATGGCTGCGTGAGGCTTTTGTTGTTGCTGTCAATGGAAACTTACTGGGGGGGGGGGGGGGGGGGTTTCCAGAAAAGGTGACTAAACACCTATTGTGGGACTGTACAGTCACATGCAGTACAATAACTGCGAGAGGGCTTTAGTGAGTAGGGCTGCACGAGGCGGCCGGTGAGGATGGTCCCTTCCCCCCCCTTTGCGCTGGGCAGAGACAGAGCGCATATACAGAGCATGAGAGCCCCCACCCCCAGCAAAAGTGGACATGGACCATGGGAGCAGCTAAAACCTAAAACCTTCAAAACATAAGATCTGTGATTGCACTCTAGGCCCCCGACAGCAGGGGATGGACCCAAACGACGGGGCCAAGCAGGTCCTGTCCATTTCGCTTCGGAGTAGAGCAGATTCAAAAGTGACACATTGGCTTTATTAAACTGGCTAACCGTCCGATTCCTGGATCCCCGACGATCCATCTCAGTCAACAACGCAATCAACGGCGCAATATGAAATACCTCAGAAGCAAATCTGCTGATTTAATGCGACAGACGCTGCGCCGAGGCTGATGAAAGTCGCAAGAGAAGTGAGATCTGTCAAATGAAAAATGAAAGGACAGCGAGAGCGAGCAGGCGAGAGAGAGAGAATGAGAGGGGGGGGGGGGACGAGGGGGAGAGTGAGGGAAGAGTGCTAGTGGGATTGAATGAGGGAGTGAAAGAAGAAAGGGAGTAAAAAAGAAGGAAAGATAATGAGGAGGTAGAATCAGAAGACAGAAGGGAAGGGGATTGAAAGATGATACAGTGAAGAGCGTGACAATATGGAGAAAAGAGAGAGAATGCAGGGAGAGAGGAGAACGAGAGAGCGGAAAGGAGGACGAGAGGGAGCAGGAGAGAGGGGGAACGTGATGGAGAGCGCTCACATCAGTTTAGACAATCAAGACTGAGTGAACGTGACAGCCCGTCAACAAAATTAACAGCAAAGGGGTCATGCTGCCATGCACTGCTGCCCCCAGAGGCTCGGCGCGGTAAGAACACATGGCATTCCGGCTTTACAGCTCAGGGGAGCGCAGAGAGGGCTGGACAGGAGGCTCCATGCCGAATAGCACAAGCAAGGCATCATGGGAAAAAGCAGGGCAGGATAAATAGCCCCGCTTACACTAATTACGTTCAAGTATTTGGTGAAAGCTTTCATCCAGAGAGACTCACTTCAGTGCACGCGGAAGATGCTCCGTTTCTCCAAGATCTAACCTGGGATTGAGTTTGGCTACTTTTGTAAATGATTACAAGTCATTTAGAAAATGTTATTGCCCCCCCCTACAATTCAGCTGTCTGTAATTCTGCATCCTTATCAAATTCCTGACAGTGAGGAAACACAGACCTGCTGGGTTCTGTTCCGATTCACCTGCAGCCTGCACCTTTTCGAACAGCCAACCAGCAGGGGCTGCGCAAGTGAGCCGAATGCCGATTGGAGGAGTGAGATAAATGTTACCGTGGCAAAAAGCAACAGGTGCCTGACAGACAAATACAAATGTGCATAGCAGCCAGCTGAGGGCTGCGTGACAGATCGGTCGCAGCCTCCCTCGAGGTGGAGCCGCGCCTAGTTTTCTGTCAGCAAAGCAGCGTTTTTTTCGCACGTGCCCTCGTGAGTCGTCCTCTCAGAGGAAGCGCTTTACGTTTGATGGGCAGCTAGCAGGGAATGGGAAGGAAAGCTTCATTTTCATTTTGGTAGCTCGAATCAAAATTTGATCATCAAAAGCATTTAAAGCCTTGCCTTGCTTAGCTAATATGAAGTAACTGAGGTACTGAACATGATCCCCTTAATGTCTCAGAATATACAATGTCGGAACTTGAGTTTTTAAACTAGATTACGCAGATTCAAACTGTGCGGAAGGCAGACACCTGCTGATCGGTCCGTGTTCGCTTTCCGTTTCCGTTCGGTCACGTTGGCAGTGGTGCCGCGGGGCAGATGCGACCGGCAGCAGGTGAGCTGACACAGGCCACCAACCAGCACTGTCCAGCATGGTCATGTGATCATGAGAAGAAAACCACTCAGTCACAAATATCACAGAGGCCGAGGACACATGGTGACAGGCTCCTGGGTATCTGGATACCAGAAACAATCCCTTGGGATTCCTCCTCCTCACCCCCTCCCCCCCCGGTGACATTCTCAGCCAAAATGCCTGAAGAGTGTGGCAGATACATGAATATATGCGCAAGAATCTTGGGTCTTCTGGACAGCATTCGGACGCCCAGGATAGAGGGACTGGGGGATGGAAGAGGGGGGCTTCACCGGCATCGAGGGGGTGAGCCCGGGCGCCAAACACGGCAGTTTACAAAACCCAATAATATTCGAACAAACTTCCAAATCAAGTAGCCAGGAGATCCAGTCACTGATGCCGGCCTCTCCTTCCTAACACACAGTGAACGTGCTGTATTCTTAGAATAATAATCTGCAGGTGTGTAGGTGGGCTTTACCCCAACCTGATGCCCCAAAATATCCACACCTCCCATGTGCTTCATAATTCACCTACTATGATTTTGGGTTTTGCTCCTCCTATTCCTTCCTTCCTTCCTTCCTTCTTTCCTTCCTTCCTTCCTTCCTTCCTTCCTTCCATCCACCCATCCATCTGTCCAGGTCAGGGTCACAGGGCAGGCTTTTTATTATTTTAACAATATACCTTTTCTGCACAATCATCCCTATGAGTTTCTATGAGGCAAAATACTGTGGAAATAAGAAGAATCCACATCACTGATCTGGCCAATCAGGAAGCAGAGAAAGACAGAAGAAGGTATTTGTTACTGCAGGGATAATTAGCGATACAAATGTCTGGGCTTCTTAAGTTTCTTCCCTGTGATTATCTGGAGTCCATATAAAGATAACAGTTAGGATATTGCTGCATTGTTTCTTATAGATTAGTTATAGGCTGTGTTTTGTGTGGGTCTGTATTTTTCATAAAACACCTGCATTTCACATGCACCTAAAACTGAGAACAGACCCTATGCATGTGCTAATTTTTAAATATTTCCTATATGTTTGTTTATCATTAATCGATCATAACCGTTCATGTATTTCATGTAATTATATTTGTTCATGATTTGTACTAGTAACTCAGTACCAAAAAAAAAACTGTGCCCCCCTCAAGTAAAGTCTTACCTTCTTATCTACTCCTGCCTGTGTTCTAGTTAAAAGAAAACCATATATTAGAATATACACATTACTAGATCCTTCTAATGTTAATACTCCAATTCCCATGATCCCCTGCTGCCGTGATAACGGCAGGAGTCCAATTGATATTTGAAAGGCTCAGGAGGAACTGAGGGCGTGAATTACAGGCTGTGATCTAACATATCAAAAAACAAACCAAAATCCAGTACAAAATCCAAACAATCTGGGTTAATGAATCATATCCCCCCCCCCCCCGAATTGTATTTCCTCACATCCTGGTACATTTTAAACTTATACTAAATTGTATATAAAACATATATCAGACCAAAAGTTTCCACGGTAGACGGTCGGCATTTACTAGAAATGCCACCACAGTTAGTTATCATTAACTCAACCCAGAGAGCAAATCTATACATTTCAGTTAAACTGACTACTCTAAGATTAATTCTGAGGCTTGCCTTAATATTTCAAAATAAAATGAACCTTTCAAGCTGCCTTTATATAAACAGAGCTGTCAGTTTATGGTGCTGTGCCCCTTGACGGCACCGAATCAGCAGCCTCCCGCGTTTAAGGGCCACATTCCTGACTGGATTTGAGGCAGCAGAAGAGGGGGGTCAGTCTGCCTGCCTAAGGATCAGCAACATATCAGCCATCTGAAGCAAACAGCCAGGCAGCGAATGAATGCAAATTACAACAGCTAAGAACCAAAAATCGAGGGAAACGCCTGAAATGCCAGTCTTTCAAAACGGGCGTTTTAAAAACTTGAATCCTTCATAGTGAGATGAAATGTTCCAGCGACTGTCCCAGATTCCCAGATCTCTCTAACACATGCTGTTTCTCAGGGTTTAATGTACTGCATTATATTTCCATACCCCCCCTCCCGCTATCATTCCCCCTCTCAGATACTGCTCTGTCACATGAACTGAAGGGTGCGAACCAGAGTCTTCATCATTTCTGTCAGTTGTATTACAATTAGTTAATTATTTTTTCTCACTGGAAGTGCCCTTACCCAGGCCCGCGTGCACCATGTTTGGGAGAAAAACGCACATGCAGGCATTTATGCAGAAACACAAACACCATTTCTGACAAAATTTCCAAGAGACACGAGCTGTGACGTTTATGTTCAGAACATCATGTCAATCAAGTAATGATTATATCCTTACTCAAATCACAATTAATACAAAATGTAGCACTACAATGCAAAAAGAAAAAAAAGACTGTCAAGCAAGCATTCACGCTCTCACAAAATAATTTACTTAAAATTCGGAGTGCTTTAATTTTTTTGTCTTAATAAAAGAACAGAATACCGAATTAACACATGGCATCAAGTTAGGTGTCTCAGTCGGTGCGGTTCATCAGTTGACTATTTACTGGAGATTACCACCTGTAGACCTTAAAGTTAAATAAAAAGCTTACTACCGCATCTCAAGTAAATCAGTATTTGGCAGTGTGGTGTCCACTGCCATTTAATTAGCAACATTACTATAACGTATTTGTTTGTAAAGATACAATCGCGGGGTTTTTCATTTGTTCCGGCGTGTTTTGACGTGCCTACCGGGCTTGGGCGTCTCTACGTCCCATTTGGTGCATTCCAGTGCCCCGTACTGCTTGGACGATCTCCGCTCCTTGTCCATGTCTTCGCAGTTCACCGGAGTACCTGCGTACTGTGAAACTGACAAAATCTTAACGCAATAACTAAGAAACAGCAAACCTAAAAACGAAGTTGCCCGCAGATCTCCGACTTGTTAAGCACTACGTCGTTGTAAAGAGAGGGCTGTCAAATGTCACGAAATCCATAATTTCCGTGGTTGCAAACAGCGAACATCGCTGGAAACGTGCAGGTGTTCATGCCAGTTGCACTGTGGCTTTGGGTGTGTGGAATATGCGACTAAAGGATTCTCCGCTAAGAGTAATGAATGATGGATAGTGTGATGGCGCCACCTTGCGTTAAATATGGGGAACTGTCCGCATTCAAGAAAAGGAACTGCGGTAAATTTTAGGTCTAACATCTGCCCTGTGTTTTTTGTACGATGGTCATGGAAACCGCTATTAATATAACTCTAGTTTGTCCTCATAATCCATAAATTGATAATCCATACATTTTCCTGTGCAGTTTCCATTGAAGCTTCTATAAAAATTTCGTTAGCGTTCCATTAAAAACATTGTCTTCAATAAAACCCATCCATCCATCCATCATCAACCAAAATTAGTTTATCAGTGTGCTTAAAAGAGAAACCATAATTAAAGGATGTATAATAAAACATCAAAATGTCATTCTGAATATAAGTATTACATTCCCGAATCAGGAAGGACCATGTTGCTTACTTAGGCCTTGACCACACGTAAACGGGTACTTTTAAAAACGTAGCTTTTTCTGTGCTGTGTTTTACGGTGTTTTACGTCACTGAAAGTGGGGCTTTTGTACAACCCTGTCCGGGGTGAAGATTTTTTGAAACTCTGTTTTCAGGAACAGGAAACTTTGGCTTGTAACGTCAGATTGTGCGCCGTTCACGGTTTGTTACATTAGCTGTTCTACGTTAGCCTAGCAGAACTGGTAATAAGGCTTCTGATTGGCCAAAATTGATTTATGGTTAGAGTTATATCGTCCCCTGTTGGTTTGGCTTGCTCATGATTGCGCGTTTCAGCATTTTCACGTGGACGATATTTTAATATCTCATATCTTTTAATAACAGAGGAGGACAACACAACGTTTTCAAAAATACCCATGTACGTGTGTGTAATGATTGTTTCTTATTGTTGCAAGTTGACGGTGTTTTATTTTGGGTCCAGGAGGCGGCGCTCGAGCCTCGTAAGAGGGTGGTAGAAAAAAGAGCGGGTGCACGGGAAGTTTGCGGTTTTGGCGTATGTTTGCAGGGAGTGCAAAATATGAATGAAGTGTTCATGCATTACTTTCTTCTGCTTATTTTATAACAGTGACATTTTACAGTGTGGACAGGGCCTTAGAGAAAACCAGAACCCACACCCGGGTTCTTCAGCACCGCATTTGCATCTCCCCATGTACAACAAAGAGTCCTGCCTATGCAGCCGCTCATCGTCAGCTGACCAAAGGCCGTCACCGGCTATTCACTAACATACTGAGGAGCAGCAGATTCTGGGGTGAAAAGAAATCAACAAGCTGGAAATGTTGAAAAAGGGCCCATGTGCCCTTTCCTGTAATGTGCTAATAGACTGGAAGTAATTGAATGTCACATCAGCCCAGTATCCCTGGGGGAACATAGAGCTGGTTTAGGGTATCATATCTCACGTAGGCCTGGTGAGTCACCGTCCTGGTGTTATTTGGTAAAAAAAAATACAGAAATAGCTATGGGCGGAATTTGTGCATGAGTCAAAGCTAGTCTTTAAAAAGATACTACTAATTTACTAATAGATGAGTCCATTAATACAGTACATTATAATTATATTTTTGCTAAATGAAAATGGATCGTTTAGCATCTACTCATTTTCCATTTCTAATGCACTTCTCCAGTGAGAGAAATCAGGTCAGTAGTTCTTTTTTGTCTTCCGAAAACTTGTCCAAGTACTTAATTGTCGTGAGAAATGCTCCAAAGCAATCGAGAAAAACTGTAAAATTAATGTAAATAACTGTAATATCATCTATTTCTTCTGCGTTCACCCATTATCACCAGCAGGTGGCAGTAGTGTCATACTGTGTCTTTTTCATTCCTATTAAAGTTTTTCTAAATTTGTTCCTCAAGTGACAATTAACATTTGCGAAACAGCAAGTGTAATCCCCACACCATAATGTCACTTTTGCACAGTAGAACATAATTTTTCACTGTTTCACCCAGATTTCCAAATGTTTTAGTAGATGCGTGCATATAGTTTTGTACAATTACCATTTGGCACAATTTTCAGTTGCTTTAGTCTTGTTGATTTATGTACATTATGTAGTTTTCCCATTCCCAATAAACCGCCAAAATTATGTATGTTTGTCATCATCGTGTTAGTCGTCACACGCAAAACAGTTAACCAAGCTTTCAAAATTATTTAAACATATATTCCATTAATTGCAGTGTTACAGCATTGATCTCAGCATCCACAGCACATGCTTCTGCCATCATTTGTTGTTCCTGTGTTGCCATTTGCTGTTTTTGTGTTATACGGTGCTGTGTGGCTTTTTTGTGTTATATGGTGCTGTGTGGCTTTTTTGTGTTATACGGTGCTGTGTGGCTTTTTTGTGTTTGCTATTGTGTTGAGATCTGAAGAAGTTACATGTGCATGAGAATGTTTCTCTTGCCGGTGAACTTTTCGGACTGCAATGCAGAGCCTTGCAATGTTGAAACTGGACATGAATAAGTATCAGTTTGCCACAGCGGAAAATGATCAGTCATTGACAATGAGAACGTGGGAACCGACTATCATTCAGAATTGTGGAGCTCAGGAGCAGACTTGCACTGACATTTTGACAATATATTTTAGTATTTCAACTCTCGTGGTTAAAATGATGCAGATCGTGAGTTAATTATTTTGGGTAAGTTACAGGCTTTTGGCAGCTAAACCATAGTTTTGTGAAATGCTCTTATAGTCTTGGGAATGTTAAGGATGTTTCATGAAATGCGTCAAAGACATAGAGAAAAACTAACTAGAACAGCAGCTCACCCAGATGAGTGCAATTCAGTCAGTTATTCACGATTGGTCACAAACACGCAGCGTTGAAAGTGTTTCAACTTCAGTTCGAATTAAATGTAACTGAATATAATGGAACAAACTGATCTTTTTAATGTGAAAAATTAATAATCTAAACTAATGTCATCTGGAAAGAAGAACTTAACGGGTGTTTGATTGGCTGTGTGAATACATTATAGAAATTAGATCTACTGAAACATGAGTGTAATGATGACAGATGGTTCGATGGCACTGCAGTTTGACTCTGGACAGAAAATGACAAGAACTAATAGATTTGTGGGGGAAAAAAACAAATATATGTACAAACACATTTAAAAGTTATTCTATTTATAAAATTAAATTTAATAAATTACAGAATTTACAGTACATTTATCATACATCTTACATTTAAGACAGAAAATAGTGTGCAAATGCTGAATGTGAATACACTTCATTTTAACTAAGACCCTGGTGGTCTCAGGTCTGCTGTATAAGTGGTTTACAGCAAACTGACACAGAATCAGATTAGAAACACGAGGGAGCAATACTACACATTCAACAGATGTTCCTGAATAATGACATTGATTCAGAAATATAACATCCAAATAAAAGCACAGGATCATAAATGGACATATTCAAAATAGATTGATTTGAGAAAAAAAAAGTGATGAATATATATTTTCATGGCTGCTAGTTATCGCGGTTTTCAATTTAGAAGCCATTACCCAAAATGCAATGCTGTAGGAACCGAGAATGTACACATTTGTCATTGTCACTCAATTTTAAGTGGTTTAAACTTTTCATTGGTTACCTCCTACCGCACAGCTCTGTGCTCTGCAGATGCGACGAGTATAACTAGGACAATCATCATACGATAGACAGGTTGTACTACACACCAGAAAACCTATGACAAAGTGAGCCAGCCTTCATTCCAGTTGTCTGGTAATTCTATAGTGAAAGGGCCTTTACCAATACCAAAGGCTACAAACAAGCTTTGAAAGTATTGGCAGCGGGTGCTGTAGTGGATCATGCCCTGCAACTTAGAACTCTTAAGTGCTCCTGACGTACCTTTCTGGATGTATCACTACAATAATCACGGAAATAAGGGTAATTAATAGTATTTTTTGATCCAGCATATCGCCGACTAACCTTCCTGCATATTGCACTTCTTTTAGCATATAAAGTCAAAGATAAAATAGACACTGCCAAACAGAGAGCCTGATTCGAGATGCCAGGCTTTAGCATCAGTGCAAACCCAAACCCTCTTTAAGGAAAAAAAATTGCACTGGTCAAAAGCCTTGATAATCAGGCTCTAAATGTCTGCAAAATGTCTAGCAGCTACTGGGGACCGCTCCCCGCTCCCCTGTCCATCTGCTTTCCCCCTCAATGTCACCCTCTAGTGGCTGTTAATATTCACCACAGTGCAGTCACTCCGTTGTAATTGCCTTCCGCCCCCAATGTTTTCACTTCTGCCCCCTAAGCATGAGAACTTCCCCAGGAATTTCTGACTAGCACTTAGCATAATAACCGGCAGCTTAATCAGTAAAACCCACTAACTCGGGGGCCTGAGAATAGTCTTACTGAAGCCCATAGCTTGATCTCTAACCAGTGAAGCGAGGAAAGATTTAACACTCTGTCACCAGACACAATGGAGTAGTCTAGAGAACGATACTCCTACTCTTCTTGGTAATATCAGTAAATAAAGGTCAAGGGCGTCCATGGAGACAGGCAAAGTCACAGACTCCATAGGCAGTGCTCAGTTTTACACAAGCCACAGTGGAGTCATCGAGCCCAAATTATGACAGTTTCCTCAATAACTGAAAATATGCTGGTGACCATGTCAGCGGGAGACAGTTAGAATTTACATTACGCCTCCAGAAAATCAACCATCAGTGAGAGACTTCCAGTACGCTAACCGCTGTGTAGAGCTCAGCTCCTTACTGGAGACGGTGGGTGGTTGATACAGAAGGTGGTGAAGTGTCAGTGGCTGATAAAAACTTCAGCATAAGCCTCTGCAGATGATTCAGCCTTTTCCCCTACGTCCCCTGGTCAGTGGATAATTCCTGCAAAGGTATTGAGAGGCAGGAGAAGGGCTTTGCTCATATACTTGCTCAGTCCAGCCTGCTTCTCCCCACCAAGGCTGAACCTATTATTTGCGCTCTTCTGGACGCTGTATCCTGGATCCACACACGGGACGATTTCAATGCTGGCAAACAAGAGCAGTTTAAATGTCAGTTCTTTGTTTTTTTTGTTTTAAGGAACATCACTGGTGCTAGTGTTCCACAGTGCTCCGGATGTCCTGCCCTAAGCAGGATCATCCACCGCTGACTACTCACCTTTGAACGTCTTTAAAAGTCCGGCGTGAATCTTTGTCAAGACAGACGGTGAAACTCTTATTCTCAAGTGACTGGAATTTAATGTTACATGTCCTGATTTTGTTCTCCTGCCAGCGCGAGATGGAAAAAAAATGCATTTACGATCAAATAGTCACCAGCCGCAAGTGCATATTGTAAGCATTTTAATCACAATTGAGCAACTAAACATATTCATACAGTACTGGGCAAAAGCCCGAGGCAGTCAAAGATAATGTTTAAGGCTATTTATCTTGGTAGTAAGTGCATATTTGCTCAGAACAAACACAATTTAGCATTAGAAGATATGCAAATCACCTGCAACACAGACTAACAAGAATTTCATCTGTTCTCCAAAAAGTTACTGATATCTAGTTGGACGGCTAGATCAGTTCCCAAACCTCTCCTCAACCCAGAACCTCTCCTGAACTTTGTTCATTTCACCACCAGCCCAATTAATTCATCCATCCATCCATCCATCATCCATCCATCCATCCATCCATCCATCCAATTTCTGTAACTGCTTATCCTATTCAGGGTCACGGGGGGGGGGGGGGGGGGGTCCCATAGCCTATCCTGAAGGTTACAGGTACAAGGCAGGGAAGAACAGGATGGGGTGTCAACCCATTACAAGGCACATTCACACACCATTCACTCACACAGGCACGCCAGTGGGCAGTTTGCTAACTCCAGTTAACCTCAGCATGCTTTTGGACCCTGGGGGGAAACCGGAGAACCCAGAGGAAACCCCACGACAACACAGGGAACCTTAACGGAGACACAAACCGTGGTCCCAGAGGTGTGAAGGGAGAGAGCTAACCACTTAGTCACCATACTGCCATCCAATCCACTTATTCATTAAATTTGTTAAATGACCGAATGAGGTATTAATCAGCCAACCAATGTGGAGTAGCGGTTGAATCAAAATATATCAGTATGTCGTATGGTTGCTGCAAATACTGGGTTGAATTAAACTGATATACAGAATTATCTTTAAAAAAATACCCACCGTGCTATTTTTTGATTTGGAGTCGGCGAACTTCACAGTCAGCCAGTCGAGATCTGGGGGTAGAACGGCCAGATATGAATAATCACCTGTAACGCAGGATCTGCTGTGCATCGGTATTAATACTACTTAATACTATGCTATACTATTACCACCACTACTAATACTACTAATAATAATACATATGCATATTTAAAATACATTGTACTTACAGCACACCGTGGACTACAGCATTTCAAACTACGCATACGATTCTCATTATTTCTTTTATTTCATATGAAAATATTTAAGTTCCCTATTTGCACGTGCCGCACGCTCTGATGTGCGAATGTCACGTTTATCCCGTGCAATGAGATGTGGGTTCATGCCAGGTAAACAATGGGGAGACGAGTGCCGTTGTCTAATAGTTAATGTCAGCATTTGTCTGTTTCCGCATTTACAGGGAAATGCACGGCGGGGTCATGCTGAATGTAGCCGACGTCCCGTTAACTAACCCAAAAAACAGGTGAGAAACGCCGTATAGATATGCTAACAAAAATAGATTTTTTTTTTTGCATTTTTAATGGAGAGGATGGATTCTGCTGAAATCAGAGGGTTTATGCTTCCTTGTTTGGGTTACATATCGAAGGAAGGGATTTTCCCTGCTAGATTACATATTACTTCCGTATTTCTGGATACTAATTTAGACACGGCCTTACTGCAACACAACTGTCCTCAAATAGCCCCTCACACAAGTACGAGCAAAGCGCAAGTTGACAGAATTATGGTCTTCTGGTCTATAACGATAATATCAGATGTTTGGACAATATAAATTTTAACATCAAACCGTTTTTAAAAAGTGCAAAGTATAAACAACATTCTTATACTGACAATTAATAACAGATGTCTGTTCCTAAATTACCCTACTGGCTCAAAAGTGGAATCAACTAAAACACTGATTTTTAATCGTTTCAATCCTAACTGAATGACCGGCACTTAATTGTGGTAAAGTAATTGATTGCTTTAGCAACAAGATAAGAGGTGTTACTATGTAGCGGTACGTGATTTGCAAATACCAGTCAATTCTAGTGTACACCTTGCGTGGTTTAAAGCCTCACCTTCTGCTTCACTGGATGGAATCGCATTCACATGCACTTCTGTTGTTCTTAGTAAAATATTCTTTTCTAGATCTCTGTTGCTTAGGGAAGCCTGATGAAAACAGAAAACGTGGTGACAATGTACCAATATACAGTCAAGGCTGCCAGGCACAATAATCATGTAGTAAGGCGGCCAGCATAAGAAGGCAGATAAACACTGAATACAGCTATTGTAAAACACACTTACTCATCATAAAACAGGCCTGCTTACCTTCCTGTAGCTAATGGAGATGAACGCCCCGCACGTTTCTGTTACGGTCTTCCTGTGTCTGATAGATGCATCTGAAAGGATCAAGTAGGGGTCAATGAAAAGGTTAAGATCCGTGGATCCCTGAATGAGGGTATGAAGCATTGAGCACCCAATCCGCTCCACACTTCCCGGACCTTTGTGGCTGATCTCCGGCAATTCGGCCTCCAGGTTGGAGATGAAA
Source organism: Brienomyrus brachyistius (assembly GCF_023856365.1). Taxonomy (NCBI): domain Eukaryota; kingdom Metazoa; phylum Chordata; class Actinopteri; order Osteoglossiformes; family Mormyridae; genus Brienomyrus; species Brienomyrus brachyistius. The sequence goes on from NC_064537.1 coordinate 10,835,870, forward strand.
ACATCTTCGACTGGGTCCTTCGGGTTGGAGAAGCAAATCTGCGGGCACAACGGATACAGAGCATCAGAAATCAGAACGTGAGCAGGCCAGTCTGTCGCCTTCCACACTGTCTGACAGTTTCCCTACAATTAATCCAATACCAGGTTCTGCTGAGCTTGATGCCCGACCCTAGATGTCCATCTATCAGAGGACACACACGCACGTACACCCTATGTGAAATGCAGACACACCACTTCCCCCAATATGCTTTTACAAACATAAGAGGAAACCCACACCAATAGAGGAAGAACATGCAAACGGCACACACACACAGAGCCAATCACGCTAACCCAGAAGCCACAGTGCAGCCCACTGAAACACCAACAGAACTTTCCCATAGATAAAACCACAATGCACATTTGGATGGGGAATACCAGTGGTACAGTACAATACAAGAGACAAGCTGAATTTTCTTCAGTAAATATTTATATGAATGCATAAAATGAATTAAGAACAATCTGTGACATTATTTCATATTATTGAGGACTGAGGAAACCAAGGAGTCCGTATGTAAGCAGACAGCACCCACCTTGACAGTGTAGATGGTGAAGAAGACAGGCTGAAGCGCAGTGCGGATATAGTAGGAGATGACGTCCACCAAAAAAGGGCTAGGCTCTGAGGAACTGGCAGTGTTCGATTGCTGCAAGGAGACGCCCAGAGCTGTAATTTCACTGAGGCACTGTATCACTGCATGTCCTCAGATTGCCCAACAAACTACCCAACATCTTCTTGTTTCCGTAGAAACACTAGTGAGGCGCAAATTTATTTGCTAGCTGTTTTGCAAATTTACGCGGTAATTTCCTGATTCATACCGTTCTCGCCATCTGCGGAATCATGTATCCGAGGCTGGTGATGTTGCAGTCATACCACGGATCTACCCGCCCCAAGTAGGCGGCCATGGAGCAGATACTGCTCCTCTCCTAGGAACGAACAGAGGAGCACTTCTGAATTCTTCTGCTCTAACAGACTAGATGACAGTGACTGACCCAGAGAAAGGGGGCAGCCTTACGTTTCCAGGAGAGCTTGCAGCAGGGTCATTGGTGACTGGAACATAGTACATCTGTAGGTTGACTCTTGTCGTCAGAAACAGACGCCTTGCCTCCCTTTTCCTATTTATAAGAAATTAATAAATTAAAAAATAAAAGTAGAGTGATAGAGCATGCAATTGTTGCTTTCAGAGACACTGGGATGTGATTTCTGAAAGCACAGATTGGCATAATAACAACCACTAACAGACTTCTGTGTAAAGAATTTTTTTTTGTGATGTCATGATGTCATGACAAAGATTATGATGTCATAGCCACTATGTCATGAGGTAAGGTGCAAGCTGGTCAGAGCTGAGAATGAAATTTACCTCAGGGAGTAGTAGGCCCTGGCGAGCCTTCCCAGCACTCTGTCGTCACCCATAACCACAATACGAGCAGTGAAGTGGCGCTGTTGCTTAGGCAACGGGGTGCTCCCGCTGCCCGCTTTCCTCAGCAGCGTACCGCTGGTGCCCCCCTCCTCCAAGGAGTCCTGGATGAGCACCATGCTGTCCGTCATGGACGGCTTCATCCTGATGCCGCCCCGGCGATTGAGACGGGCTGGCTCCTGCTGTTCCTGCACGCCCCCACTGCCTGCTGCGGGGGTATCGGCACCCATCCCCAGCAGCTCGCTTGCCGGCAGGTCCCGTTCGATGCCACTATCTGTGGACATGACGGAGTAGCGCGGCATGTCGGAGCCCAGGTCCGCCGGGAGGTCCGCCATGTCGAAGTCATCCTGGTTAATGGAGTACTGCTCAGTCATGGAGCCTGGGCGAAAACACTTCGCCAGCTCCTTCCCTGGGAAAGATTTTGCAGAAGGTTGTCAGAATCCAGAACTGAGGCCATGTTAAATGCATGGTCCAAAAGCAGAATGGACTTCTGAATGAATCGCTGTGGCTTCTTATGCAAGTACTTAAACAGAGAGAAATGGACAGACGGCACCAGGGCAGCACAGAGTCCCCGAGGACCCGAGCGACAGGAAACTCACAGAGGTCGTCATCCTCCTTCCATAGGTGGAAGCTGAACTCCGGATTGGGAAGTCGAGAGTCACACAAGGTGTGCGGGAGCTGGGATGATGGTTCTAAACAAAAGGAAGATACAAAAGGAAGAAAACAACAAGAAGCTCAGAAAAACAAACCACAGCTGTTGTAGAAAGAAAAAATGCATTTTTAAGCCACTGAGTTTAATGGAGTTTGACAATATTCGAAACTTCAAGCAGGCAGGAAATCCGACCAGGTACCTGCGGACTGTCCTGGGCAGTGACTGTGGGCCGTATCTCGACGAGCAGTGGCGAGGATCTTGTCGTATAGCTGTTGCAGCTTGGCGGTGTGCTGGGCGCGCTCTGTGCTGACTTCCTCTGCAGACTGCTCCACTGCTGCCACCACTTCCTGGAAGTACGGCTCGACGTCTTGGCCTATGTCCTGGTGGGCGTTAAAAGGGTTATAAATAGAAATGGCTGACAACTGGCCGTCGGTGCCAAACACCTCTGCACACTGGCGCCCAGTTGGTGATCTCATTGTCGAGTCTGCTGGCATCTATGCTGTAGGTCAGCTCTGATGTGAGCTTGCAAGTGGAACACCTGAACGGAGACCGGCCTCATTTATTTTGTGCGATCTTTTAAACAAAAGAGGCGAGGCGATTTGACTGACCCCCAGGGCGCCAGCCAGCATGGAGACATGGCAGCTCTCCCCCAGCGCTGCCTGCACCGAGTGCTGGATCACGCTGCACATATGGCCCAGCGAGCCCCGGATCGAGCCCGTCGGCTCCATGTCGGCCCTCACAGCTTCCCCAAGGGGTCCCGAGAAGACGCTGGGGTCCGCAAACACCAGCACCCTGCGGGAAGAGTGCAGTCAGCATGCGACGCGATGCAGAGAAAGCCTGACAGACTGCGGCGCATGCAGATCAAAGGGCTAATCAATCATTAGCCAGCCAGCAATATTCATTTGCACTGTGAATATTGACAATCTGCTAAGCAAACAAATGCAGTGATAGCTCGAAAAGGCTTACTTCTCATGGAAGGGATATGACTCGCTCTTCAAGTTCTGCTCGGCGAGTACCATCCTCTGGTACATCACACCTAGGGACAGGTTAACAGGTTGACGGCTGCAGTTTCTGAAGACCAGCACGCAAGTACAGCAGTACTTTGACTAGGCCGTAACCAAAGGGGCGTCAAACACAGCGTCAATGAGCAAACTGGGGTAGAGGTGAAGGAAGCATGGATTCGCCGTGAAAGACATGCATCCCTTCTCAGTGCAGAACACTTCCTGTTCAGTCATAAGCATGTCTGCGCATTCTGAGTACAGATTAAGAGAACTGCATTGTGAAATTCCCAGCTCAAATTCCATGCAGGGGAATTTCGGAAGTGACTAGGATAAGTGGTTAAAAGGGGGGGGGGTGGGAACATAAGCAGGGGAGTGAAAAACACCAGATAAACGGGCATCTAAAGGGTTAACAGGGGTCACACTCAGCCACAGACAGGTAAACACGTGTATTTTCACTGCTGTGATGTCAAACAGGGCATCGCACTCACTTTTGTTCATTTTGCCCATAGCCAATACGTGGCCCTACACATTGCGCACGACTGCACCGTCCGGATCGGAGTGACACACACCTGGCGTGGACATTTCTGTCTTGATGTGTTTGGCGTAGCCAAGGCCCACAATGCAGTACGGCTGCGGCAGGATCAGCAGCCGCTTGCAGATGTCATACACCCGCTTGTATAGCTCGTCTGGAATGTAAGCGGCCTGCGACACGCAGAAAAAGAACAAAAAAAACAGGATGGTACCAGATTTGCCACGGAAACTGACTGCGAGCCAGTGGGAGGGGTAGGACGACTACGAGCAACGAGCGGGAATGCAGCATGCAGATTGAAATCGGGACTGACGCGAAGCAGGAAATCTGATACAAATTAAACGAACAACAGCAGACAGAGAGGAAACATCTACAACGTGAATTTTCCCGACAGCCATTCGAGACGAACGCGGAAGGCAAGCGAAGAGCAGAAACGACCAAAAAACCAGATGAGTGAGCTTGTAGGTGTGAATGACTCTCACCTGAACGACAGCGTAGATCAGAGTGTGAAGGAGCGGAATAATGTAGGTCTTAACGTCCAGCCTTTCCGCCTGTAAGAGCCAGAAGAATCTCGGGGTAAGTTGATCTCTCAAAGTACTAATGCGGTAAAATGGCCAGGGGTGGGGTGACTTAATCTTTACCCTCCAGGTGCATTTAATAGTAACTGACAGGTGGCCCCTGCTGTTTCCTGAATAAGTGTCTAACAGTAAATTAAGTTGTGTGTTAACAGCAAATCTTCCTGTAAATTTCTCATGGATATGGTTAGTTTGTCCCTAATATGCATCTGGGAGCAGGTCACGATTGGTGCCAACACCTGTTTTTAGGTGTTACAGGTTGATTCGGGACTGTGGGATTGCTTGACTCTTCTTAGAGTCTTAGTAGATGTTTAACACGTGTCCCCGGTTTAATTTGAAATCTCCCCAGTAATGGGGCAAGAGTTCAACCAGATTCTTTAACACCCCTCCTTCGCAATTTTTTAGGTTTTCTTTAAGCCTTGGAACCAAGATGGCTGCTTTATGGTCGCGATCATTTCTGCCCGTACCCTCTCTAGCTCCTTCACCACCACTTTCACCAAGGAGAGGCTGTTCGCGGGATGGTTCTGGACCTTCTTGTGCAGAGTCCAACGCAGCATCCCTTCAGATAGGGTGAAGGAAAGATACACAGCTGTTACAGGACTCCCTGCCAGACTGGTTACCTGTTTCTCCCTCTAAAACCAGGCCTCTCGAAAAGCTGCCTTTTTAGAAACTTGCTGGTAAAAATGAATTACAATGAATGATTATACGATTGGCTAGATCAGCAATTCTCAACCCATGGGTTACAACCCAAGTTTTGGTCGCGGTAAGTTCTGAAAGGGTCGCGATGCAGAGTTGCAAATGTGAGCCTTTTAAATCCGGCAAGCTCCTACACTGATCCGCCATCAGATTTCCTAGCCCCAATTCTAGAATTAACCTATGGGTGTTGGTTCTGCAAATGCTTAGCGCAAAACTAGTGACCACTCAACCAATCCAAGGGACCAAACCGCAGATGCTTAATTTAAAATTCACTGGCACATCCAATCAGATTTGTGCGATACGCACTGACTGGCGTAAATTAGCATAGCGCACTGAACACTTGGTCACAGCGTTAATTTAAATCTATACTTGATAAAGGATTGTGACTGAGCTGACAGGGTCAAAAATTGGGTTGCGGTGCAAATAAGGTTGAGAACCGCTGAACTACATTAAACTCATTTTGTAGAATGACCCACTCTCCCAATTCCACATTGTCAGCTAATTTTGCGAACATTTCAATGAACTCGCACAAGTCGCACAAGTTCATCAAAGACCTCAGAGATGTAAACCTTCAGCACTTTAACCGCAGGTATATTTAAACACACTGTGCTTTATCTGCCCTCATTCACAGAGACGCCTGAGGTAATACATGCAGGCGTCGACAAAACCACCCTCTGAATACCAGATACGCATTGCTTTTAGATAGAACGCCATGTATTAGCATTAGCTGTAAAAGACACTGAATTTCAGTACACGCAGATGGGGTTGGGGTATTGCTTCGCTCACCTCGGTTGAACAGGGAGGCGGGGGTGACGGCAGTCCACCTCTCTGAGTACCGCCTGGAGGCTGCGGTAAATGTCGGACTCTGCTGCCGTCGAGGAGATGCTGCCGCCTGCTGAGAAACACAGCAGCACAGTTGAACGCTGATCCTGGATCAGTGATGAGCCAGTTCCCTCTCAATGAGTATGTGAAGGACAACTATGACCACAGTCACATGTATCATAATTATATCACAAATATTATTTTGATATCCATTTCGGTAATACTTCACTTAAAGTATAAGCCGTTGTAATGAATTATGATGGTATTTATTGTGCATTATAAACGAGAGCTTCATACTTCATAGACCATTCATAATGCATAATAAACATGGTTATAATGTGTTGTCTCTTTATAAATCGTTATAGCTGTGTTTATGAAACTTGATGAATGCATCATAATGAATTATGAAGGTATCTATAATTCATTATACATGAGTGCTTTAAGTAAAGTGTTAATTCCTTACAAATTATACAGCACATCTAACAAGCTAGAAAAGATCTGCCTTGGGAGGGTTTGTCATACCTGTGGGCTCCATGCTGTCTTTGCTGTTAGATATTTCCCAGAAGGCCATGAAGCTCACACCTCACAGACGATGATGCTGAAAGCTCACCCCTGCATACAAACGGATGAGGGCTTGCATCAGAGCGGCTGGTCTCTGGTGAACCTAGGGCAGCACACAGACGGGTTCCCGTGATTATCAAACGTAAGATGGGGGTTATAATCTTTCTTGTACATCCTGGCGGACAAAACCCGAAATACCACAGGCGCGATAGTGTGACGACAAGGCCTTGTCACGTTCGATGGCAAGACAACTGTTCGACATTTACCCACATAAAGGACACGTTGTTAAATAACAATAAAATAGTAACAATAAAGTGGTACACACTAATCAAGAGTCAAACTTTTCTGACAGGTAACCTGCAGACTGTAGCGTCGTCTGTATGCTCATTGTTGGCAGTTTCAAAGTCCTTCATCTTGTAAGTGACGCCTGTCACACTAGCATGTTTAAGTTTTTTTGTATGTTTTAATAGTTTTAATTTTCGTTGTGGTCTTTTCATTATTATTTACGTTTTTAAATGTATTTTTAAGTTGGCTTATTGTACACTATCACTTAAAATTTTGTTAACTGGCAGTTGGGTCGGCTTGCGTTTAGCATGTCTTGGTTTCAATCCTTTCTTTTGTACAGCACTTTAGATTAACTACTATTATTTAAAAATGTGCTATATAAATAAGCTCGACTTGACAGAAGCCTTTCATATGAATGCTCTGTTTACTGTGCTTGGCTCTGATGAGCCAGTACTGCAGACGTAGCCTCATTGAAAAAAATCTGATATAAATGCAGAACCAAGCAGAACAAACGATGTTGGGAACAGCAGCTAAACTGACTCTGTACCGACGTGCTTCCATACATCCTTCAACCGGCCATAAAACCACAAGGAACTGAAGGTGGAGTGAAATTAAACTGCAACAAATGCGGTCACCTCTTTAAAGCAAAACCCACTGCATATTAGCCCATATTAATCTAGTTACGTATTAGCACAACATTAGCACAAATTTGTCTTCTGCTACAGTGGTAGGAAGGCTAGGCGTTAGTATCACTGAATATTTCATTAGTATTTCTTGTTGAACAGTTATTGCTAACAATATGTTTATTACTGCCTTTGTATAAAGACAATGGTATGTCTATCATTAACTACATACCAAGTTAACTGATGGTTGGTATTGCTACATTTGCTAATAAGCAGACACACTCACTAACTTTAGCTGGTATTTTTACTCATTCCAGTAAAAATACTGTAGTTTATAAAGACAATAAACAGCTTACCGCCAGCCATTACCACCTTAAAACAACAGTCCAAGATAACCGTTTAGATATTTACCTAATGTAAAATTCACACTGAACACTGCTGTGGTAGCTGCTAGTATTCAGAAACAGCTGTACAACCGGCACAACAGCAATCACCTTCTTCTATGTGCCACAGTGATGGTGTCATTGGTTTCTGAGAACCTTAAGGCTTTCAGGATCTTGCATCTTATGCTTCCACCAGCCTGCTGGGTGTGCATCCCGGTGGCCGGTGTCCCGTCTATACGCATTTACGCGGCACAAGGAAATTCCACTCTACGCAATGAGCCATCGCAGAAACAATACAGGGAAGTCATACGAGTCTATCCAGCAGGTGACAAATCTATTTTACTGGACGCGGCGTCCCCATACCACACATGCTTTGCCACGCTTCCAATTAAGCAGTTCATATCGGTGAAACAGAACCGCCATCAAGCCGTAAATGGTGTGAGCATGAAAGCCAGCGTCACCAGCAACGTAGTACGATTAAACTCCGGGGCGTCGTACGACTGTGAGATAAAGACGCAAATCCTTTCCTGTTTGGTGCTCCCTCTTATACGCGCCAGACAGACGGCCAGACGATGCCCTGCAGTGTCCTGTGCCGGGATGCTGCTCTGCAGACGTGCCCATTAGCTGGGAGGCCCTGTTCGGACCCGGGTACGCAGCGTACCTGCCACACCATGCCGGTCTTCTCTCTCCTGAGGATGCAGACTTTGTCCAGCGGGCGTCCATGCACTCGTCTTCACACGCGATTCGAGATCGAAAGTTTCCTCGCGAAAAACACTTCCTCTCGCTACTTATGACGGGGGTGGGGGGGGGGGGGGGAGGAGGGAGCCGAAAGAGGCGGGATTTTTTTACAGTTTCGTTCAAGGAAGGGGCAATGAGGAGGCAGAGTTATGGGGAGAGCTGGGGAGCGGGGGGGGGGGGCTGCCAGTTACAGAAATACAGTCTTCAGGTTCAAAGAATTAGCTCCTCCCCCCTCGCTAGTCATAGGCCTTGGGGGTGGGGGGGGGGGGATTTGATGTGTCAAGGAGGTCATGCAAGAAGCCTCACAGGGCCCCAGTACAGCTGAGCTGCTCGCTACAGACCACAGACTTCCTCTAGCTGCAGCGTGTGGCCGACAGCATTAACGAGAGACAGAAATAACCTGCTTCCTGTCCACCCCATAAATGAGTAGGTGTTTGTTGCGTGTACAGATATATTTAGGTCAAGGCAGTATTTTTTCCCTTCAAAAAGCTCCCCATATCAATGAGCCGAAGCACGTACATGTGAGACAGTGTTTAGATCTCACAGACATCCCATAATCCCGTTTCATCACGAAAGGGCCCAACAGGCATATTTACAGACGCCTATACCTCTGGTCCTGGCTGGGTGGCATGGAGCCAGCTACCCAAGAGGAAGAAAACTGTGTTCCACACAGTGGATGCACTGCGACTAGTGTGCGTGGGAGGGGTGCCTGTGTCCTGGCACGAGCAGGGGGTGTTCTCACAGCAAACCGCGCACTATGCCAAGTTAAAAGATTTCAAAATGGCTGCTCCCCCTCCTCTTATAATGACCCTGCTGTATATTGGGAGACTCCCTCCTTAAAAAGACACAGGACTGCAACGTTTAGGCTGAATGTTCCAAGTCATCCGATTACTTTACCGTTCACACTACACCACTTGTCTCGTAATCAGGAGTCCTGAAGTCTGTGCGGTTCACATAATGCCTGACTGGTCAGCAACGGGGGGTTTTACACATTACAAGTTTCCTCAGAGGAGGAACTGACGAGTCTGTCCGGTCTCCAAAGTATGTTTTGTCACAAAATCACACGTGTGAACCCACGCTGTGCTACTGGACTTTACCGTCTGCTTTGAATATAGCCCAGAAGAGCCAATATAGACAACACATTACTGTTCTTAAAAAATACCGCGTTCCTGTGGTACAGCAAGTATTTTCAGCATCATTAATTATGAGACTTTTTCCTGGGTATTCGGTGGTTTCACCGGGCTAAAGTTGGCAGGCCGTTCAGGGTCCTTCAAGTGTTAAAAATAATGGGTTCCCTCCTTAAATCCAAAGTAGTGAGGTCGAGTTACATTCCCAAGAAACGGGTCATGCTTCAGCTGACGGATGAACTTTCGGTTCAATATCGGTCCTGCGGGGGGGAACGTCGCTCGCAGTCCAGGGCAAGGCATTCGGAATGCAAAGGCTGTGGTTTGCAGCCCACTAGTTCGCATCATCCACTGCGTCACTGATGGTTAAAAATTACACGTCGTAAAGACAAACTGCCCTGGCTGCTGTCCTCGGACCAAAGTGAAAAAACAAGTGTTGCCAGAATGAGTAGGATGACAGACCATGTATCGAACTGTCTGTGGTTATGGTACTGAGAACTGCATACAACCCTGAGATTTAATTTGCCTTCTAAGGACCAAAAAAAAAACAAATGCTGTTCTTCCTCATACTGACTTCAGAATGTTGTCTGTTCCGGGACTGGGGATCAGCGGTGTTTTCTGCTGTCCCACAAATTCGTGAACAGAATATTTGATCCTCCTTCCTTCCCCGTATGGTTCACTTCCTTTAAGATTTTCTGAGGACAAATGTGAAAACAGGAAGGATTTTTTATTTTTATTTTTTTTTGGCTTGAGGCAGAGCCTCACAGCAAACACCGGACGGATGACGTGGGGGAGGAAGTGGGGGGCGCATTGGTGGGGGGAGGGACTGTGTAGGGTGACAAGGGGGGAGGCTGCGACAGCTGGAAAGTCCCCTATTGGGATCTGTGCAGCACCTTAGAATAGAGCTCGCCATTCAGCTCCGTAGGGGAAACACCTTGAATTACACCTGGTAAACATACATGGTCTATTATTTCTGTCGAGTTCCAAAAAAACAACCCAGGGGCTGGTCTGTGGCTGAGTGGGTTACGGCACTGTAATTGTGATCAGACAGCTGGTTCTTCAAATCCCACGGTCACCATTTTGATTTCACTATTAGGCCATCCAGCCAAGCCCATAACTTCCATTTCTTCCAGGGACTGCCTGACGCTGCTTTCTGAATAAGATTTTATAAATGTACGTTGCCTTGAATAAAGCATCTGCTACATAAATTAAGCGTAATTAGGAAATAACTCCACTTGTTTGTACATAGAAAAGAATCCACTTGAACAAACGGGCAGTGGTGGCTTTAGGGAAGTGTACTTGCAATCGAAAGGTTGCAGGTTCGAATCCCTGACCAGCAATGTACTACTCCCCAGGTGCTGAATTAGCTGCCCCCTGTTATTTCACATTGTCACATATGGGAAAAATGCAAAAAACACATTTTGTTGTTGCGTCAACAATGACACTTAATTCTAAATATAATGATTATGATCTTTATCATACAACCGGGTTGAGAAACACGGCTCTAAATTACCATACGATATGCCAGAAGCCCATCCAGTGTGCCCCCGGGCGTGTGCCCTGCTCCCAGTGTGCCCCCGGGCGTGTGCCCTGCTCCCAGTGTGCCCTCGGGCGTGTGCCCTGCTCCCAGTGTGCCCCCGGGCGTGTGCCCTGCTCCCAGTGTGCCCCCGGGCGTGTGCCCTGCTCCCAGTGTGCCCCCGGGCGTGTGCCCTGCTCCCAGTGTGCCCCCGGGCGTGTGCCCTGCTCCCAGTGTGCCCCCGGGCATGTGCCCTGCTCCTCCTGAGATATGCTCCAGATTCACAATCATCCCTTTAATGTCTAAGTGACTGGGAAGGTGAACGTGTGGATGATGTTGGAAGTTTTGCTGGGGTATTTCAGGTTACATAATCAGGAGCAGTAAGGCTGAGGTTCAACCATGAGCTTCCGCACTAGAAAAAATATGGCGTATATTGCAAAAGAGTAAATTTAATAACCTTGTTCAACTGCATATTTAAAAAAAAAAACACATGTAGAGGGATTATCAACCAACAAGTTTCCTGCATTTATAGCCAGACAATAAGAGGAAGTGGTTTAGGGCCACCGGCAAGCTATGACTTCTCAGCTGTACCTGGACAGGCCGGGGCATTACTTCCCCATGGCCATCCTGTATGGCAACAATGGTACTTTCTTAGGGTTTCAGATGCAGGGCACACATGGGCAAAGCATCGCTGGACCATACCAATATGGGAAGCAGAGGGGGAGGGAGCGTCATTCCTTTCCATGTAAACATCTCAGACTGTTTGACAACATGTCATAAAGGTGTTCTGCCAGGGAGCCTGTTTTCATTTTTATAAACAATCAGTAGTTCAGTAATTCAGCAACCAAATTAAATGAAAAAAAAAATAGAAAAACTGTAAAAAGTCCCTGGTGGATAATCGACCGACACAAACATGGCAGTGGTATAGCCTTGATGCGTAAAGCATATTTCTAAATATTTATAATGATGCTGTGCTAAATACCAATCATTCTTTAAACTAATCAGTGACAGGGTGTTAACGGCACCTGAAGCTTAAGTTAGTATTCAATGCAATTCAAGCCAAAAGTCCCCCAGCCCCCACACACACACACGATGACAGAGCTCAGGCTACATTCACATTACCAAATTTTTTTTGCCTTAATGAGATAAAGAGCTGATGATTTCAGGGCTGTGTGGACACACAAATCCAGTCTTTTCAAACCACTTTCATGTGATTCTAGATCGAATACGTATCTGATTCATGAGCATGTGACATGGATGCGAACAGTCAGGTCAGAATTCATGCGGCGTCTGGCCTACATGCATGTGCTGGACATGTTTTGTTGCAGGCGACGTAGATGGTTCGTGCGGAAAACATAGCAACGTGCACACGCGTGTCAGTTCGTGGGACAGTCGCATTCCGATTATAATTAGATACAGGTCATTTGTAACTATGAATGTGAGCTGTCAAGATAGGCAAATCTGAGCTGAGCAAACAATGGGGATTGGACAATGCGGCTTGCAATGCAAACATGGCCCTAGAGGCAGGAGTGTACATGTGGCTAGGACTGAAATCAGGCTCCTGCTAGGAGGATCACAGGCACTTCACGGTCAGTTTATTTTTCTGCAACCCTCCCCCCACAAACAGGCATTAAACATGTTATCAGACACTTTTCATATGCTATCCGATTGATCTCTTCTGCAAGTAAGGAGAGGCCAGTTCTTGTTAGTTTTCGTTACTTCGATAACCAATATTCTCAACTGCGTCGTCCTTATCTAGGTCGTCAGCCAGCCCGCTTGTGCCTCCGACCACAGAAGATTATTGGAGAGTAAAGTAATTGTGACACGAAACCTGACATGAGAGTGACTGCGGAGCCCGAGGTGCCCATTTCCAGGGTGAGATCATACCGCTCTCCTACGTCACATGCTAGCAGAAGTCAGGCTACAGGAGCACTCATCCTTACACCATATATAGTCTAAATCAGAACATTCCTACAAGGGATAGGTCCTAATAATTTGCATTTTTTATTTATTACTCAAGCACCAAAATATTCATCCGTTCATCTTCTGCTTATCCTTTGAACCTAGAGGCTATGCGCGTCATCGAAATTAATTACATTTGCATCTTTCTTGCAAGTATCGGCTTCTTATTCCTGCCAAACCTCAAATTCGCACCCCGCAAGTCACACAAGCCATTAAATTGATTGACACCCACTGGAACAAGACGTAAACACGGGCATGGAATCTGTAGGAGTGGAACGGGGAAGAATTTCTTCGAAAACAGCAAGCAGTGGTAAGCTGCGAGATGCACCAGACAGATTTGGCTTATCATGGAGTCACAACTGGACGCGTCACGGAAACACCCAGCTCGGACATACCCCCCCCAGACTACATGTGAACAAATCCAGCACACATCACCTGGCTTTAAGGTCCAGTTCAAAGTACGTGATTTAATGCCAAAACCTCTATTTGAAAATGGCTACTGCCACATTCCTGCAGCCACACTGTTCATCAAATACCGACATTGACAGATTTGCTTATCTTAGGATGGCTGTATAGAGAACAGTGGAATAAACAGTATTTTCTTGCAAGGTGTTCAGTCTGCCATTCAAGCGTTATTTTTTTGGGTGACGTCTGTCTGAAAATGTATAGAATGAGTTTGGGGGGTTTTTTTCAGTACCTGTGATGAAAGTTTCACGATTTTTACATTCACTTCCTACACAAACCTTCATAACTCGAAAATATAAACAGGAATGTATGCTATTAATTTTGAATTACAGTAACTGAGTGCAGGTGGAAAGAAAAGAGAAAAACGGTGAGCATTTGAATATCTGAAATAAGAAACAATGATTTTGTTCATTGCACACAAATCTGGCATTTATGTGAGCAATAAGATCGATGATATAAAAAATTCTAAGATATGATATATAAAAATATACAAAAAAAAAATGTCTTTAAATTGCTAAAAACTAAAACGGCTTTGAGGCACACAGGCTTGGTTTCAAATTGCATCTTATCCCCAAAGGATTCGTGCATGGGCCGTGTGCCGAGGAGCGAAAAACAGACTGCAGCCTGTATGAATCTGCAGAATGCAGCCACCCGCAGCCAGAAAATCGGTTCCCCCGGGGGATGCGCTCTGAGCATGTGCCATCAAACCTGGGGCTCCTCCACATACAGGAGATGTCCAGAAATCCCACATTGAGGCTTTATTCCGGTGCCATTATAATCGTCCATATTAATTCAACCTCGGTCTTTCCGGGTCTCTACACACAGGACGTGCCGTGTTTAGCTTGCAAGGTACCTGGCTCTGTTTAGAGTTAAAAATAAAACGATTGTTCCTTCTGTGTCAGTTTGCGTGTCTTTTTTATTAACACGTAAGCTTTCACTCGTATTTACAGAAGCATACTGTTTCTGGCATTCTGTCGAGACTGTCTCCACCGTCCACCCAGTGGAGCAGGATCTCACCGTCCTGCACCCCGCCTGCCGAGTTTGGGTTCCCCTACCGCTCTCCTTAACTTAACCTGTACTAGTCCACTTCTGATCGCGATTTAAAATCTTTGTAGGTCCGTGGAACTTTTTTTCCCTTCCATTTGTGAAAACAAAAAAAGAAGGGTTTTGATATTCCTTTAAGCCTATGTTTATGGTCCCTACAACCACATTTTTAATCAATGTCTAGTTCTCATCATTATACCTTACAGATCCTCCTATAGTTCATTTTTTATGAATTCCTTTCATAAACACCATTAACAAAAAACTTGCTGCGTTATAAAAAAAAGTGTAACATTTTTTTACGAGAACCCTTAAGACACAGATATCGCTATTTTCGGTAAAGCTGAATACATCATTAACAGGGCCTCCCAACCATCACAATCATATAGTAACTGAATGCGACTTTTCTGTAACGGGTGGGTTTGTGCTGATCTACTTTATAATACTGTTGCTGCACAGGGCACCTTTTATTCCGGTCTGATGATCTGCATACCAGTAAATATGGATGCTATTGCAGGAAATCCCGTTTAATTTGAATGCGTGACTACGGTACTCATCAGGAAGGGACTTAGTTTCCTTCGGTGTATCTGGCTCAAAGCGGTATATTAGCGTGACTTGGTAAAAACACAGCCGTAGTGTGGTTGCAAAGGCTGGTGACGGAGGGATGACATGTGAGCGGTAGCATCGCTGAGTTTCCCGCATTCCTCACAGCCGCACTGCTCGCTACGTATAACCGGTGCCGGCGCATCCGTGAAAACTACACCCAAAAACTATAACCTCATACTGTCAGCAGAATTTAAATTTGGTAATATGAAGCTAAAATGCACACTGCTGTCCAGATGACAGTTTCGTAAAAAAACGGCAACAATAAAATGTAACTTAATTAATTAATTTAGTTTACAATGAGAAGTAATCCTACTGAGCTTTGCAGATGCTAAAAATGACACTTTTGGTAATTATTAATAGAGGCCAATGAATGAATGCTGGCCTTTTGCCAAGCGCCTCAGTAATCCCAGTATAAAACACGAGCCCATTCTGCAAGTAGCGTCAAGCCATACTGACTCAGTTTCTTGCAGGAAGATTTTTTATCACACAAACAGCGTATGACATTAGTTATTAGAGCGGTAGTTTCCTTTTCCAGGCTTCAGAAATCTGTTTAAAGTAATCTAATCTAACTGGCGCAAGATCATAAACACGCAGCACCTGTGCGTGTCCTATTGCACTTGAGTAATGTAGTTAAAGACGCGGTCCTAAGATCCTGAGTCCTTCAGCAGAAAAACAGTTTAATTTGATTGGCAAATCAGTATGCGCTTGGGAATATTATATTTTGAAATATGCACTTTGTAGAGCCTTATTCAAAGCATTTGATATTTTTAACCATATTTTTCAGATCTGATTGGCGACGTACAGTGTCTAATCCGATTATTAGTTCTTGTCAAGAACATACATATATTAACGGATTATAAAGACAGTAGTACCACACCTGTGAACTGGAATAACGGGTCAGCGAAGTTTTGTAACAACCAATCAATATTGGGCGGTTACCTGACTGAAACAAAACTCTATGCTAAAACCAAGGAAGATAAAAGTCAGTAAAAAAATGTAACGATTTATTATACGTTATCACAATCACGTGGTACGTCTCAATATAAAAACCTTTCTCAGCAGTTAAGTTAGAAAATGCCTTTTGAGAATTTCAGAAGTTATCAGGAGTATATTTGCAAACGATTTACAGCGATAAAATAGATATTAGGCTATTTTATTGAAGTCAATCGCAACCCGAGCACGCAAGGGCAGCACGAAGAAATTCGCAAATACATTCACAGACATTTTGAGTGAATTTGTTGATTGGAGTTTACCTGATGGGAAGTGTCATAACTTAACCTCAGACCTTCGGATTTTCGGGTTTCTCAGTTCCTGTTGGACCGCAGAAGATCCAGCTCGCGTCTCGGTGGGAAAGTTCCGCTCAGTGCCTTCAGTCAAATTCATATTCACGGAATGCATCACTCCTATTGGACGTAATCGACTGGTCTGACCAATCAGACTGTCAGAGACTTACTCGGTTAACGCCCCTATTGCTTTAACTGTTATCGTTTTAAAGTATGTAAATAAAGCGGACTTTTTGTGTCTTGATAGTAGCTCTGATAGAGCCGGTCAAGAACAGCGAATTAAACTGCAAAATCTTGGTGACCTAAGTGCAGAGGAGGACTTACGTATTGCAGCTGTACGCCAGTCGACCGCTAGAAGGTCTTCAGTTTCTTGTGACTGGTGTGGAGCGACTTCAAACTCGCCGTGCGAAAATATTATTGCTTCATATATTAAGCCTTGAAACTGTACGATCAGTTAGAATAAAGCCAAAGTGGAGGCGTTTTAACTGCGCAATTGAAATTCCCTTAAATCAGAACGCGCGGTAGATTTCGATTTAATCGTTTCAGCTCATAGTGAAACTGCTCTGATTAAACAGAGCAGAGGTCGTGACAAGTATAACTATCTTCCGAGAATCAACAAGGAAATACCACGTTGTTTTCTACTTCCTAGTTAGTGTTGGATCCTTTGGATTTCGTACTTTGGAATTATTAGTAGGACACATTTGGTTTGCTTTTGCTACGTTTTTTGTGGCAGCATTTGGTAAAAGGTGCTAACTTTGGTAATAATTTTCTCATTTATTGTCGGAAGAGACGTGATTCTAATTATGCATTATTCCGTAAAAAGAGCAAACTCCAGATTCACAGAGCAAGGAATAGGAATCGAACCCGGAATCAAGAAAGTGAGAGGCTACAGTTCTAACCAACAAGCAACGTCACAAGTGATTTCACACCCACACCAACCAAGCAAAACATAGATACAACTGTTTAGTCTTCCTCATACCAATTCCTGTTAATCATCTGCCACATTTGAAACGTTATGTGCTGATGCAAGTATTTGGGACTGATCCCTGCTTCCTCATAGACCGGAAATACATAATGCATAATAAAACCTGTCTCAGTATTTCACCATTTGGCTGACACTTTTATTGAAAGTAATTCACCCATCTGTGTATTTTACTGGAGTGTCATTGTCTTAGCATGAGTTCACAGCTCTTCATGGAGACATCATGCACCGTCACAACCCGTGTGCACATGCAATGCAAACCCAGCTATATAGCTGAAACATCTGCCCTTTACCTTAATAAATACCATCCTGGCTGAGCTTTCAGTGCAAGATACTCTTTGTGGTATGTGCGTACCGAACTGTTATTTCCTATCCTGCTGTAACCTTCCACCGGCGTAACCACCTGTTCTTCACCCATCCTTCACGCCAACCTTCTGGGAAGGCTTACTGCAAGATTTTGGAGTGTGTATGTGGGATTTTTTTCCAATTCATACAGAAGAGCATTTGTGAGGTCAGGCACTGATGTTGAACGTGAAGGTCTGACTCATGATCTCCATTCTAGTTCATCCCAAAGGTGTTTTATGGGATTGAGGTCAGGACTCTGTGAGGGCCAGTCAAGTTCTTCCACACCAAACTCACCCAACCATGTCTTTATGGGCCTTGCTTTGTGCACTGGGATACAGTCATGCTGGAACAGAAAAGGAACTAAGGCTGCCACACAGAGAAGTGTGATTCGTCACTTGTCACTCCACAGAACATGACTCCACTGCTCCAGACTTGCATGCAGCTGCTCGGCCATGGAAGCCTATTCCATGAAGCTCCCAACATACAGTTTATGCCAGAGGATGTTTGGAACCCTGCAGTTATTGAGTCTGCAGAGCGTTGGCGAATTTTACAGACTCTGTGCCTCAGTACTCAGTGACCCCGCGGTTACTTTACATGGTCTGTCACTTCATGTCTGAGTTTCTGTTTTTCCTAAATGCTTCCACTTTGCGGTAATACCACTTACAGGTGACTGTGGAATATCTTACAGGGAAGAAATTTCACAAACTGATATAATGTAAAGGTGGAATCCTATGACAGTATTACATATTCACTGAGCTCTTCAGAACAATTGTTTCACAAATATTTGTAACCCTGTCTGCATTCCTAGGTGCTTGATTTTATACGCCTGTGGCAATGGGTCGGAATGAAACACCTGAATTCAATGATTAAGAGGTGTGTCCCAATACTTTTGTCATCATAGGTGACTTATACCTCTGCAGTTCTTCAGATGTCCTCAAGGTGGCTGTAGAAGAGGCTTCTTGCAGTGAGCCTGGAGTCCATAACGGAAGGTGCACATAGGAAAGTATGCTAATCCATCCACAGGGCAAATTCGTCGAGCGACGTGCACAGGAATGTGAGTAGTCAAATTAACAACCACGCATTTCATATGCAGAGTTGACAGAGTATGCCTAAATATCCTGCTGTTACTGTAACAGGGTAGTTTTTTTTCCAAAATTGTTCTTTCAAAGTATTTTTAAATAACAGTACTTTTATTTTTGCTTAAGCAATATTAATTTCAGGAATCGTACTTCAGAAAGACTTAGGCTGTAGGTGGGACTGAAAATGTAGGCAAGAAGGCTGAGCTGAAAACCAAATTATGAATTTATTATAAATCTTTTTATCTTGCTTTATGTGTAGCCTACATGCTAATCATTCACTGTCAGACACCGACACTGGGTTATTAGTCTCATACTGCCGGTTAGATTATTATATTATATCATCTTACGGCAAAGGTCGAGCCCGAAATCGTGACTGGCACTACAGTGCCCCCTAGCTGTTACCAAGTTACCTGCAAACATCCTATTTTATCAACGAAAGGAAAACATACTCCTCTTGCAATACAGTTTTTCCTTATTCCATCTTCAGCGGGATCACTCTCCTCAGCCTCCCTAGGAAGGTCTATACCAGGGTACTGGAGAGAAGGGCCTGTTGGCCAAACCTCGGATCCCGGAGGAATAATGCGGATTCCATCCTGGCTGTGGAACGCTGGATCAGCTCTGCACCCTCACAAGGATACTGGAAGGAATTGTGGGAGTTTGCCCAACCAGTGTTCTGTAGACTTGGATAAGTCACATGACTGTGTCCCTCAAGGGTGGGGCTGTGGGAGATGCTTCAGGAGGATGAGGTACAGGGGTCTGCTGTCGTGGGCCATCCGGTCCCTTTACAAACGGAGCGAGTTCTTGGTTTGCCTTGTCAGCTGTAAGCTAGACTCCTTCCCGGTGGGTGTTGAATTCCATCAAGGCTGTCCTTTATCACTGATTCTGTTCATAATTTTTATGGACAGAGTTTCTTGGTGTAGCTAAGGGTTCCGGTTCGGGGACCTCAGGATCACATCTTTGCCTTTTGCAGATGACATCATCCTGTTGGTGTCATCGGGCTGTTACCTCCAGTATGTACTGGGGTGGTTTGCAGCTGAGTGTGAGGCAGCCGGGATGAGGATCAGCACCTGAGGGCATGGTTCTCGACCTGAAAAGGGAGGATCGCCCTCTCCGGGTAGGGGATGAGTTGCTGCCCCGAGTGGAGGAGTTTCAGTATCTTGGAGTATCGGAGGTCGACAGGTGAATCGTAGCAGCGTCAGCAGTGATGCGGATGCTGTAACGCTCTGTTGTGGTAAGAAAGGGAGCTGAACCAGAAGGCTTCGATTTCCCAGCCAATCTACATTCCTACCTTCACCTATGAGCTATGGGTAGTGACCGAGAGAATGAGACCGCGGATATAAGTGGCAGAAATGAGTTTCCTTCGCAGCGTGCCCAGCCTCAGCCTTAGAGACAGGATAAGGAGCTCAGACCCTCAGGAGGAGCTCAAAGCAGAGCCGCTGCTCCTCTGCGTCAAAAGGAGCCAGCTGAGGTGGGTCGGGCATCTATCTAGATTTCCTCCTGGACACCTCCCTGGGGAGGAGACATGTTCAAGCTGGAGGAGACCGCGGGGCAGACCCAGCACGCCATGGAGAAGTTACTAGCCTGGAAACGCCTTGGTTTCCCCCCCAGAGGAGCTGGAGGAGGTGGCTGGTGAGACGAAGGTCTGGGCATCCCTGCTTAGACTGTTGCCCCCGCGACCCAACCCCAGATAAGCGGCAGAAAATGGATGGATGGATGGAACATTTTGGTGTGGTACCTGAATTTTGAATGAAAATCAGATACTTTTTCCATGACTCTTGATATGAAATTCTCTTTGCTACACACCGAGTCATTGTCTTATCTTCAATGGTATAGCACCTAATCTTTGGTATAAATAATAATAATAATAATAATAATAATAATGACACTTTATTGATTCTCTTTTCACCTGCCCCATCTTGCTCTCCACGAGACGCAGACGCATATGTAGGTGATAGCAGGCTTGGCAGCGAAGGGCAGTCACCTGCAGCGTTGCCCATGGAGCTGGGTGGGGATTAAGGGCCTTGCTGAAGGGCCCAAAGATGTGACTGTTACAATCAAAAGCACAGAGGCTTGTTTATTAAAATGATAAATCGTAAGTGAAATGTCAAGCTACACTTGAGAAACATTTTAAATCACAGTGAGTTTAAATAGTACATGTAGCCCTACTTTGACAAGCAGAGTTTGGTCTCAGCATCATTCTCTTGTCATCATACGATCCACTGCCCATCAGCCACTGTGACCAACTGAACCTCCTGGTTCCAGTAGATGAGAAACTCAGCTGCAATCAGCAGAGCTTCACTGCTGTGTAGATTTAGACACAATTGTAACGGTCACTTAGTTCCCTGGCTGATGGGAAATGATTTTCTGTTTGGCTCATCCTTAGAACATTTGTTTTTTTTCTGTCCTGCTGTGGAAAACGGGAGTTCAATGAGAAGTAATTGAGTTTTATTTAAGAGAGAGAGAGGTACACTTGTGAATTGCACTGCAGTTTGAGAAGACACATTGGTTAAGACAGGAATACAGCGACAGTTACCCAAAACGTTCATTTTGGCTTTTGATAACGCAAATGGTAAAAGTTTCTCAGTGCCCAGTGGGAAGAGAACTCAATTTATTTTAATGACATGCAATGGCTCAAGTTAAGTGTTTATGGTTTGACATACCTGGAGACCCACAGAACATGTTGTGTGTGGTATTTACTGGAAGGCAGGGTTACAAAGTCACTAGCCAGGCCATTTACGATTCCTGTTTCCGGCACCATATTATGGAACATCCGGAAAAACGACGGCAAAAGCAACACCTTTTTGCCAATGTGATTATCTTACGCGATCATCAATGGCCCAGCAAAAAAGTACTATTGCTAAAACAGGGGAACGCTTACGGGGGGAAAAAAACTACCGTTAAACATAAATAAAAATATATACAGGAAATACAGGAGGGTCCAAATTTCCCCATCATGCTGAAGGGGTCAAGCTTATGCAAAAACAATGGCATCCCAATTTACATTTAGAGACACTAAACAAGAATAGATCAGCACATGTTAAGACGCAAACAAAAAATACTTACACCGATCAAAGATTTAACATTTCAACAGTCATGATGGGTCTGGTAAGTATACAAGTGCATTACGAAGATATAATTGCGTATGATTTAGGTAAAATGCTGAAATGTTTCCCACAAAAGAAAATCGACAAAAAAAATACAAAATTCAACACCGTTCAAAACATACATATAAATCTGATAAACGATCCTTCATATGATGTACCATGCGTGTACCGCATTTTATTTTCATCCCGCAAGTCCTGATTCTTTTAAAGTAGCAAAGTGTTTGTGATCAGTAACAATCCTGCAACACTTGCACAACAGAGCGCGAGCCTTTGCTTTGTCTCCTGTGATAAGCTTGTGTTTGGTCTTTGATTTTACAATGCAGCCTACAAGGCAGCTACCCGTTAGTTAAATAAGATTGGGACAAGTTATAAAAATGCGAAATAACAATAAATTACACTATATACACATATGTTAGTTTATGAACAACACGCATTAAGTAAGCTATGACTAGATGCACATATACTTTACAGTATCATGTATATATACAGTATTTACAGAGATCAACACGTACAGTATGGATAAAAGAAAAAAAAGCATCCAAAAACGATGAGAATGCAGTAGATCTATACGGATGAGTCAGCTGTGTATCATGGTTTAATTTCCGGCAGATGATCTGAATAAGGTATTGAACAAAATGACGTACGTTTGAAGGCATATTTTAATGTCAGAGGGAAAACCGCTGCTCTGCTAGGAGCTCAGTGTTTATCAACGTTGAAGCCAGCATCTGCCGCAAGGCTGCGGTAGACGCGCCGACTCTACGAGTGCGCGCTTCCGGTGAGCGACGTAGTATACGTTTTGCACGTGACGCGACGATTGTCTCGTGTTGAGAACAAGTCTTCTATGCCGATGATCACTTTCAGAGATTGCATTCAATGTATTAAAATGTCTTACGAAGGGTCGGATTTAATGAAATAGTCATGTTATGTCATATTATTATGTGCAAAAAGTTATCTTCACTCTAAAAATACATTTCAATACAGCCCATTCATTTATCTCATATCTCATGTTAGACGATTGCGAAACAATAGTAGGAAAAACGCTTTAACATTTTTAGTGTATTTTCCTCGGTATATAAGTGTCTGGTAATATTCTCAAAGTAAACAAAGCTGCCTACATAAAACAAATGTTTAATTTTCATGAACTGGGATGTCTTAGAGGCATATAGACCCCCATACGAGTGATAAAGCGGTAATTATATTGAAGACAAGGTTAGAATTACATCGTAATTTAAAGCGCTTTTTATGATTAATTTTGCATATGTAATAATTTAATATACTTTATAGATTTTTGTATTTGTTTAGATTAACATACGAAGTATTATTTCACTATAACCTATAAATGCAATTAAGTGTGTGTGTGTGTGTGTGTGTGTCTGTGTGTGAACTTTGCACCAGGAGTCCAATATGAGACTCATTTTCTCATCATTCAAATGAATTACTATCAATTAATTATATCTATCTCGTGTTTTTGTCAGATTCAAGGTTATTGTTATTCAAGGTTTATTAAAGTTATTGCACTTTCACCCACATCCGTGGGACAATATATGATCTCCTGAATGATAAATAAAGCAAATAATAATATTTAAAAAAAAACAAAAAAACTTTACAAATTTCTAGACCTCTTGTAAACTTGGTCCAGTGGAAGACCTCCAGTGGAGGGTAACTTTCTCACGGGTGAGCCCCGCTAAAGGTGGCGATGGGCAGGCAGAGTAGAGAGCAGAAGGTTGGGTGGAGCGGTTCGGTGTATGTGGAGAGGGACTTGCGCAGCCTCCGGTCTGTCATGATGTCGGGCTTGTAGCACACAGACACTTCACACCTGCACCGCGCAGGAAAATGGCATCGGTTAGTACAATCATACATACAAACGTATGTAAACACATCAACATATATATATATATAATCTATGCACAGATATGTATGATTACATATAAACTGCACATTCACGTACAATTAATTCTTCACTGAGTCTGTTACACAATCAATCCAAAATCTATTGTGTTTACTTGTCAAACCGGCACAAGATCTCCTCGAAAGCAGAAGGTTTATCGGAGGCTGGGCCTGCCATCCAAGCCACACTCCAGGATGAAAGGTGTGTTTCACATTACCTAGTCACACTCTGAATGATCTTCTTCTCATCCTGGTCCAGGCAGACGGCGAAGGTGGTGTTGCCCCCGCTCACCTGCACTTTGTCCACTTTCACCTCCGTGATTGACAGTTGCTTAGAGACGGAGGAATGACCGTGTTAGCTGGGATGCCCTATAACTCACCCATATTGAGTCTGTGTGCTTGAGTGGCCGCAGGAGTTTTTAACAGACACCAAAACTGCTCGCGTAAAATGCGGTAACACGATATTACGGCTGCGCCTCACAGCTTAAATGGTTTTCGCGAGTCGGTGTCGTGCAAGAACTGCCTCTGCTTTGCATTCATGTTTTTTCTTTCTCTGTGACTCTTTGCTGTCCTAAACCACATGAAATGGATGTTTTTGTAAGCTTTGCACCTTATCCTGTTTTGCCACGAGGCCCTTTGCGCAGCCTCTCACTTCCTGCTCACCTGATTGTATGCCTTTTTACATCGCGAGTTTTGTCTCTTCAACACTTCCGTCATCGTCAACTGGAGGCACTCCATCTTCGAGTCTGAACGACGAAGAATGACAGGCTGTCGGTTTCTGTTTCTCATTTTTATACCAGTTTAGGCCAACATTCACTTCTCAAAATGAAGGTGAATGAGAGTGTTATCTGCTCAAGACCAAAGTATTCAGGGAGAGTTCAGGGGAAGCATAATTATCTGCATCCCTACGTTAACCCCATTTTCAGACTTAAAAAAAAAACTGCAACTATATTTTTTTACAACTAAAAGGAATATATATTTGGGTTTGGGGTCTGATTGTCATGCTTACAACATATTTATGTTACATAATTCTCTCTGTAGACGGTACAGCCATGATCTTGCATTGATTTTCTTCAGTTGTGTTTGTGCTACAATAGTTTTTTTTTTAAATTAATTTCCCTGAAGAAATACGCTGGGATTAAAATAAACAAGACTTAAAACTAATATTGCAATCAGTGTAAACCTGGAATTGGGGACACCAGCTATGGTTTATTCAGATATCTTCCTTAGTTAAGCATTCATTTAGAAATTAACCTTATATAGGGTTATAGGTGTAGCTCAACTGCTCAGGAAACATTACAACTGTTTTCCGGACTTCAGGCTCTATTTATTTTTGATCAAGGTAAAAAATATCTGGGGCTTAGTGACTCAATGAGCGAATCTCTGAAGTCGTATCTTCAATCTTAAACTGGACGGAAGTAGAGGGTTAGTAACAAAATAGCGACAGAGGGGCCAGAGTTCCCCTAGTGTGACGTAAACTTTTAAAAATGTCCCATTTATTTCAAAACAGTTTAAAAAAGCACCCCGTATTTCCAGTGGAGATTTCTTTCTTGCAATAACATACCAAGTTCCTCTGGCTTCTTGCAGGCTTTGGTCAGATTTATGGACGTGCAGACTTTGTCTGTTCTGTTCCACTGGCTTCGACCACTGACACCCACCTATGAGGTACGAACAGGATATTTAAAGGTTCCTGCTTCCTGAGGGCATTTCTATATCTAAAATTTTAAGCATACAGAGGTTATCTTTGCAGCGGGACCCTACCTTGTTATAAACCACCTCTAGTGTTAATGGGACGGCTTCTCGATCTCCGTCAATCCCAAAGCGCTTGCTGGCGGCGCCTGCAGGACACAATGTGCCAAATTCATGTCTCAGAAAAACAGACATGACTTTAATAGGAGTATTACGGTAAGGTTAAAATGCCAGCTTTCCCCTTTTCCAATCCTGCCTATGCTTAGGATGGGGGATCAGGATCAGCCTAGTAGATCTTGGCAATAGGTATGAGAGGGCTTCATAATACTCTTAGGGCGCTGAGGACCAGAGCTCAAGTAGGAACCTCAAAAGGTTGGTCTGTAGTTTGGTTGACTTGGACAAGGAGGCTTGTGGAAGACCTACCCAAAGCCTTAATGGCACGAGTACCAGCAGCATGGCCCAGCTCCAAGGAGTGGATGAAGACCTCAGTCCTCTTATCTCCTCCCACCAGGGTCAGCTGCACCAGACAAACAACTCAGTCACTCATATAGATCATGTCAAGGGGCTATTAGTACAGCATTTATTTTTTTATTGAACACTGAATATGGTGCAAAGGGTATCACAAGCTCATTGGACACATCGCTGTTATATTTTATTCAGATCTAGTTTTGACATGTTAACAAGTAGTTGTAGCATTTTAATACTGGGCCAATTTACATGCTCGTCTGCTTATCTTATTTGGAGGGAGAGTGGATGACCTACCTCAGCCTGGTAGAGTTGTACCAGCACGGGTCGGACAGCGTTGCGACAGTAGTACAAGACCAGATCTGCCAGAATGGACAGACGTTCGCCGCAGACACCAAAGTCAGTTTCTGTTTTTGAGGTTTGCTGTGAAAGTAATGGCAGTAGTGATGCAAGTGAATCAGCAGGGGGTGCTATGTGCAAGAAAGTACACAGTCATGGTTATTGTGACAACACTAGGCAGATGAACTGAACGTTGGCGGTCAAACATGATCGGGCACGGTACGGATCGGTTAATGCACCCTAAAGCAAATGTAGGCCATTACTTGGGCTTCATCATGTCATACCTGCGAGTATTCTGCGCTTGAGCAGAACCTGGGGTCATGATCTCACCTGACACAGGACGTCAATAGGCAGGCTGAGCAGGCTGAGCATGTTGCGCTCGTACCAGGGGTCCAGCATTCCGATGAAGCGTGCAATGTCATTAGTGCTGTCCTCCATGCCAAGCGAGCTCTGCTCCTGTGAGGACAGGTTGAGTCTTTCACAGAGCAGCCAGTTTGTGAAGGAGAATCAATCAAAATCTACAGATCACTTTTGATGGACTCCTGAATCCTATCCAACCTTTGTGGACCAGTCTACACAGGTCTACACAGACTACACAGTGTCTAAATAGACTACACAGTGTCTACACAGTCTACACATTGTGTACATAGACTACACAGTGTCTACACAGACTTTGCCATTAAACCTTTCTGCATAACAGTTAATATTGATCTAAAAACTGAAATATAAATATATCAACCATCTTCATAACTCTTTGATAACTACTCTACTACAATCAACAATCAACACATTGTCTGTCTCCCTGTTTTGCTCAGAAGCAGCCATGCGTACCCCGCAGACGGAGTCTCGAAGAAGGCTATCGGACGTCTTCCAAGAGCCGCCACTGTTGCTGCTGCAGCTGCTCCTTCTCACCGGAATGAAGAAGAACTGCAGCTTAAAAACCCGAGTGAGGTGCGGGCTGGTGCTCTCCCGCAGACGCAGGCTGCTGTAGGCCCGAGCCACCTTTCCGGCAGCGTGGTCGGCACCAAACACCACCACACGGAGGGTGGTGGACTTGCTGTCCTCGTCGCAGCTCAGGATGGGCCTTCTCCGGAAGCAGACGGGCTTGAGAGGTAACCGCTCTGGCTTGCGCAGTTGGGCATGCTGGGGAAGAGAGTTGGAGCGCTTTGATCGCACCACCACGAAGTCTTTGGTCTCGGGACTGCCGAGGCTTTTGGCGCGCGACAGGGAATGGCTGCTTCTCGGCTTGAAGAGCATGGAAAACCGTTGACTCAAACAAGGCTTCGTCTTGGTGCCCCGCTCTGGCAGGATATCTTCCATGTCCTCGCAGAAGTCACTGTCTGCTCCGGAGACCATCGACAACACGGAGGGCGCGGAGCAATTCGAAACGGCCGAGAGCGTTGAGAACATGGAGTCCTTGGAGACTGTGGATAGTGTGGACATGGTGGAGATGGTGGAGGCTCTGTGGTCTACACAGCCGTTTGTCACAACGTCGTCCTCCTCCGAAATCTCCTCTTCGTCCTGCTCCCCTTTCTCCTCCTCCTCATCGTCATCCTCGTCCAGTCCTTCCTCGGGAGGAATTTGTGCGAGCTCATCTTCCAGAATCTGGTTCAAAATATCTGTCAAAGAAATCCAATGATACACCTAAATGTAATGCTGAAGGTATGGTCTAGAAAATCACAATCAGATAATGTACATGTGAAAATGGATGGACAGGAACACTTTATGTCAGGAAAAGCACTGAAGGTCGTTACCAAAATTGTCCTTGTCCCACTCGTACATGTAAGTTCTGGCGATTGGCAAAGGGAGAGTCTGCAACTGTCCTGGTTAAGTCAACGAGACATTGAATAGCTAGTTAAAGTGAGACTAGCCCAAAGCAATAAGTCACATTTGGAAACTTTTCCATGTAAATTTAAAGGCTGCCTGACCTTCTGATCTCCTGCCATTGGACACATGGATGCCAACCCTCTCCTTCAGTCCTTCCAGGCCTTGCAGTAAATCAGCCCGGGCTTTTTCCGGATCTTCCATGGAGGCAGCTGACTCCATGAGCTCCGAAACCGCAGTGAAGATCTGACTCAGCTCCTCCAAACTTTTATCCTTTCAGGTGACACATGAACCATTAACTTCTGCATCTCCGCACGAGCACAGTGTTTCTCGACCAAATTTATGGGGTCCCATAGATAGTCCACTTTTTCGTTCCCTCCTGGCTCCCAACCAATCAAGAACACAAAATAGCTGGTACAGGTGTCTCGTGAGCTTGGGGGGGGGGGGGGGGTGCAAAGATGTGGCCTTTTCTGGGGGTCGCCACAGACTGGGTTGAGAAACACTGTGCTAGAAGATTCGAAAGGACTGACATACTAAAAGGGGAAATCCAGAGCAGTGAAAAGTCATCAGGATATGAAACTACAGCCATCTATGGTATTTTGGTCACCAGGTCCTCCCGTGCAAAGTGGAGCCCTTCCCTCTCAGTGGGGGCGTGTACCTGCAGGGCCTTCTGCATGCAGGGGAGTGAGTATTTGGTGCCGTGGGCTGCCTGGTACGCATGCTTTATGAGGGTGATGTAGGCCTCCTTCTGGGATTGATGGGTCTGGCTGAGCTGCTCGACCACGGACAGGAACTGGGGCGGGACGTCCACCGGGTTCATCAAGAGCACCGTTCTGAAGGACCAGGCCGCAGAACACGTCAACCGTCACATACATGACACTAGTCAGCTGTCGGCTCCTTTAACGGTGACCTGTGAAAAACCTTGTAGGAAGTCCTAAGCTCTGCAGAAGTCGATATCCTGCATGACGTGTAGATGCTACAGATAGGTTCCACAGAAGATATCTGACAAAGCATTAATGCTTAAGCCATCCATGTCTTTTGGGTTTTCAGCAGTATAGACACACATTATACTCTTAATTGTACACTCTTACGATACTCTTAAAATGGTTATCGCAACACAAGGCTGTTCGGTACACAGCAGCTCTGGCTTGCAAAAATGCAAAAGCAATTATGACCTCCTTGACCTACAAACGTCACCTTCCGCTTTTAAGAGAAGCAGAAAGCAGAAGTTGGCTTAAAGTCTGTATATTTCAAAAGGACAAATTTAAAATGTAGTCAATGAAACCCAGATGTGAACCGTAGATTAACGAAACACATTTATGCACCAAATGTACATTTATCAAGTCTGTTGCATGCAAAGAAAATGATACATAACTTAGACTATAACTAAACTCAGTTCCCCTTCAATGAATAACCTTACTAACTGCAGAAATGTTTCTATAATGAAATACAGGAGTGTTAGATAATGGATATGAAAACTCACATAGTCTTCGACTTCTGCATGGGTGTGACTAACCCTTGCTCCTGTCTCACCAGCCGATGGTAGGAGATACCTAAAACACGCAAGCCGATCAGCATTTTAGGAAAGTAGGAACAAAGGCTCATCACCTGTTCAAAAGTTGTCTTCAAGGAAAGATTAAA
Source organism: Brienomyrus brachyistius (assembly GCF_023856365.1). NCBI lineage: Eukaryota > Metazoa > Chordata > Actinopteri > Osteoglossiformes > Mormyridae > Brienomyrus > Brienomyrus brachyistius. The sequence goes on from NC_064537.1 coordinate 10,865,537, forward strand.
AAAAATCGATGTTTTTCCATATTGGCTAAACAGACATAATACATCAACTTTAAGACAGTTGAGAAAAACTTTTCTTTTTTTTAGTTGTAAAAATGTTCACCTGTTCCAGTTCATATTTTCTTGACAAAAATTGAAAATGAAATGAAAAAACAATGAAAACAATTACAGAGAGGGAAGTTTGTGGATGGCAGTCGCTGCAATAATCGTGTTTGTCACTAGATGGCAGTAGATAAAATACAATATATCTTTTTTTTTTTCAAGAACCACACTTAACCATTCTGGAAGAGTTTGTCAGGTGACTCAGTTACGCTCTTGGTGGTAAGCAAGGCACTGGTTACCTGGGGCCTTCATCTCCTGGCAGAGAGTGGAGAGCAGGTTGCGACATACGCTGCAGTATGGCTCCGGCCACGTCAGGAAGCGGTGGAACACCGCGTAGGCCTCCATTAGGAGCTGGGAGTCCACAGGAAAATATGGCGTCTGAAGAAAAGAAAAGAAAACACATGCAGGTCTTTCAGGGGGTAGCGGACACGGGGACGATGCACAGGCATTAGCCATTTGTGGAAGCAGATGCAGACAAGTAGCTCTCGATAAATAGGAGCTCCAAGAAAAAATCAATGGTAGGAGAACTGCCTTGGCTCTCCAGTCCTGGTACTTGGAATCTCCTCCCATTGGTCCACATGATTAGATGAAGAATGCAGAGTGAGAATCTGAGTGTGTGGGCTTAGCGTTCCCCCCCCCCCCTTACCTGCAGGAGGGTGTTGGAGAACATGATAGCCAATGGGGCCACCAGCTCATACTCGGACGTTTCCTGGACCTACGGACATGAGGGACAGGTGAAACACAGAAGTTTGGCAACTGCTATGAGTTTACATCTCCCTACAGAAGATACCAGATGGTACGAGACCTGTCCAGCTCACTAAACAATTCAGCTGACTAAAAGAAAACTATTCAGGCATTTACAGAGGAAGAGACAACGGCAGGAGTGATGACCGATGGGGGCCATGGAGGGAGAGGTTTATACCTCTTTGGCTTTTCTGAGAATCTGGTGGAGGAGAATGAGAAAGTTGTCCGGGTCCCTCTTCACTAGCTCCTCCAGACTCCAGCGGTTCATGCACAGCCCAGCTAAGAACGGGACACACAGGAGGAGAAAGGGGTGTGGATGATCATCCCGGGGAACCCAACTGCAGAAATGAAACCCTTCACAGAAGCCAATGGTCAAAGTGCCGAGCTAGGGGGGAGGAAGATCGTACTCCAACCAGGGCTTCAATACGTTAGTGTTATGAACCTAAACTGTGCTTCTGCAGGATCAGGAATCAGATTTGTAACCCAGCTGAGGATATTCTTCAAATCAGTAATGGAGCTCAGTTCCTTCTGTTACATTTCACAAGATGCTTTGCAGCACTGTGCAGCCTTATGAAATACTGCTGAAAAGTGCTCTGCGCTACGTCCCGTATTTAATCTCACCTGCACCGTGCATATAGGGTTCTGTGGTGGCTCTCTGCAGCGCAACAGCCTCTCGCTCGGCACGGTTTTGTGCGTGGGCATCAGTGTTAGTGCGCTCTTCTCTCTCCCCCCCACTCCTCCCCCATCATAGGACTATGTGCGGTGAACGCTTCCTTCCTAGCTGACACGCTAACTATAAGATTTCCGCACCAGAGGCAGAGAGCGAGAGAGAGAGAGAGAGAGTGAGAGAGCAAGAGAGAGCGAGAGAGCAAGAGAGAGAGAGTGAGAGAGAGATCAAGAGAGAGAGAGATCAAGAGAGAGAGCTTATTGAGTCGCGTGAAATTCGAAGTGGCACGTTTTTCTGAGAAACCTGCCCGGGGTGTAAGGGAGCAGTTGAGCCATATGTAGATCTGCAGCCCATTTGCACAAAATACAGATTTATGGACTTATTTCAGCCTTGTGCCTCTTGCAACAACCATTCGTATTGTGTCTTCTGTGTCAGATGCTATTCCGGCTGTTCAGGTAATACAACACTGAGAGGAGAAGCAAAATGGTGGAAAAAGTGACCTGTGACAGGATGTGGGTTTTCCCAATGCTGACCTTAAATAATGATCTATGAAAATGAAAGATAAGACTTTTTTTCGCTAATTGTATGAATACGGTTGCTAAGGAACGCATTATATTTTGCATATCCCATTTTAGTCAGCTATGAGACATACAGATGCAGGTGTGGGCAGACAGCACAGCTTGGGGTAAGACTGTAGGGTCCATGTTTAATTTGGCACCCCAGGAGCCATTTTCAGGGGTAAGGGCCTTGGATAAGGGCCCGACAATCATATGATCGCTTTGCCGGCCATGGGATTGGAACTAGCGACCTTCTACCCATGAGTACAGAGTTCTAATCCACAAAATGGTGTCATACAACGGAAATATACCTATACATGGATATCTGAGGCTGCATACAATGTCTGAATGAAGAGAAGTAAAGAATAGAATAGAATGAATAAATAAATAGAAACGCTGGCCTGGGGACACCTACAGGACCTTGAGAGGGAGGAGCCAGTTCCCAGGCCATCCAGGCACCTCTCCAGGGCGTGGTGGATACGGTCCTCTGTGCATGTGGTGTGCTGCATGTTGGCTCACCTCCTGGGCAGAGAGAACAAGCGTCAAGCAGACGACACTACTCGAAATCACAGAGCGAGACGCATCTCAAGAGAGCGGTAGGTTGTCAACCTGCTGTCAGACCTGTGGGAAAGATACTCAGGACAAACTTCCACAGAGAAATAGCCAACGAAAAACAAAATAAACAGAACAATACGCTTTGAAATGGGGGATGTCCTGTTTTCATCCTGGAGGGCTACCGGCCTTCTAGGTCTTATTACGTTGCCATTCACCTCGGTCCTGAGAGAAATGACTGCAGAATAGTCCACATAGAGAATTTATTGAAGTCCTTAATTGTCTCATAGTTTTAGCTATGAGAAAGACCAGGACTAAAGATCCATGTATTTTTCTTTGTAAAAGCTGACATATGATACGTGGGAATGTTTATCAAGAGGTGTAGGTTTCATTTCTGTATGGATGCCGTCACCCAAAGTTTAATATGAGATTAAATGAGATTCATCTGAAAACTCGACGGATGAGCAAATCTCTGCTGAAATGGAGGAGTGAATTACGGCAAAGAACAAACTGGCTGATCGCTGCCTGACTGCCATTTTCTGCCGAAAAGGTTTTGACGAGTGTGTGGTGTTTCTGTGACGGGGCGACTGTGGCCGCTGCAGGTACGCTGGCTGTCAGACCACGCTCAGGTGACACGGAAAGGCCAGGATGCGGTGACGGTTGGCGGTGACGTCTGCCACTTCCTACTCTCACCGCAGCGTGGGATTTGCTCGCGATCAGCACCAGCCTTTGAGGCAATAACCAAAAAAAAAAAAAAAAAAAAAAAAGTACAACTGCTTATGACATATAATGTTTCCATAACTCAACCTTACTGACAAACAAACATTAGTCCACAGTTAAGTAAATGATGTAATACAATACATATGCTAGACACAATACATACATGCAGATGTGTGTTGACCTACAGATCACAGGTACAGTGTCCAAATCCAGTGAGCCACACAGCCCCCCCCCCCCCCATATATATATAATAGTGGATGTTACATCCAGCAGAAGATCAATATTACGTAGAAACCCATTTTTCTGCAGATCCATTCTATGCCATATCAAAATCGTGTTATAAATCATGTCAAAGGTAAGAAAAATCCCCTATGGGCTTAACAGTAATAACAGTAACGTGTTTGTTTTCAGTGTGACTCAATAATCCAAAGGTCAAACAACCTGACACACGTAATACTAAACCCGGGTTGCTTCATACTGAGAGCAAAACTTCATATCATACTGCAGTATAAAAAGTGGAACCTTCTGATAAACAAATAAATAACAACCTTTTTGGTCTTTTGAGAATAATAAAGTGTTTTAGCACGAAGAAAGTCCACGGTTGTCCGATGTGGTGATCCAGAATATTCTTCTTGCCATCAAGGGTCATTGGAAGGAACCTCGGCTGAGAAGAGGTTGTTAACCACCTGCCACCGGGGGGCAGATGACATTAAAAGACAAGGTTGTAATCTGATTGGACGGTCGACAGGTGTCCCTCCCACATTTGACAGGCAGGTTGACCTGGGACGACCCCATCTGATAAGCAGGAACCCAGAAACACGCGCTGATGTGGAGCGGTTCGCGAGCGAGGGAGTAGGTTTAGCTTCAACATTGATAAGGACCCCGAAACACGCGGTACCCCCACAATATCGGTGTCCCTACCGTCCACAGCCAAGTTTATACCCTTTATATAGAGAAAATAGTCTATCCCACTGCAGAAAAGACCGGAAAGAAAAAGGGAGACGGACATTTTGAAACATCCCATGACAGACTGATTTCGCTTCAATACTGTGCTGTCAAATTGTAAGACTAAAAAAAAGAACTTGTTTACCTCCTAGCTGACGTGTGGCTTAGTGATATGTGACGTGAAAAAGTCAATTTGAATATGAGACTGGGACAAAGGCACCAGGGGCTGGTGGGCTAATTTGCAATTTATTCCGCATGTCAAAAAGCACCCTGCCAGAAATACTTCAATGCACATTTACAACAGATGACTGCTGCGTAAAAATTATTCATCAAATAAACCAAGTGTAAATAAATATGTATCAAATGTAAAAACCAGGTTTTATGATGGTTTTCCTCATTTCAGTATCATGTACAAAGTAGCATCCTAGGTTCTTAAATGAACATCCACAAGCACGTATAAGCTCATGCCAAACAGTCAGATTCACCCTCATATTTATCTAATTTCTTTCACATTTTTAAATTCTTTCATCTGAGTTAAATGAGTGAGATGAAAGCCCAGGTTGACATCACGTGGTATACGAGAAAGACATAATCACGGAATGCCGCGATCATAATTGCCGGCACGCGATCCAACTGCCCACATGTGACTCAGGATCAGGGGACTGAACACGGGAGGAGAGGGGGTCCCCTATATTTAGCCACAAGGGGGCTTTCCTTAGCAAGGACAGACAGGAAGGCATCATTGTGTGCAGCTGGGGTCAGCGCGCTGCGAGCAGCGGATGAGGAAGTCGGGGGGTCAGCACTGGCCAGCAGCGAGGGTCCTCATTAACGACACTTGGAAAGGCCTGGAGAGGAAATGTGCCGCAACTGTTGGTGGGTCGGGATCGTACCCACGGGTTGGCATGCGCCTAGGATGCCTACTGGTTCTCTGCAAAGTGCCCCAACTTGTGTGTGTCCCTGCAATGAGCCGGACATCTGCAGGGCAACTTGGGCAAGGCGTCCTACTCCGCACGAACAGCAGGGGGTGCTACCAGCTTCTGTCCACAGCTTGATTTCCTTAATCGTTCTGACAGAAACCCTCATTACATTCTCTTACGCTTATGAAAGTCCCGAAAAACATTCAACATTACTAATAAGTAATTCGTTTTTATATATTCTTGCATCATCGGTTTAGAATACCGCTATAATTCGTATAATCCTCGATTGCAGTCTGCATCAGATTCTCAGACCGATGACATTTATTTAAGAAAACACAGCCACATTTTGCACCTTTCTGCATAGTAAGAGTGTTGTAATCATGTCACATGCCTTCATAAGGGGATGTGCGCTCGTCTTTTCGAACGTCAACAAGTTTACTTCCACATTCTGATATTTTGTAACCCAGGATATGAAACATCAGGAAGCCGGTGGCAGAAAGATGAGCTTATTTCCATTTTGACCCAAGAATTTCGAGCAGCCGTGCCGATGTTACGGGCAGAAACAGGCCGAACCCCCCCTAACCTCCACAAGTTGCCGTGTCGTGATGAATAGAACTATTAGTGCTGAATTAGTGGTGGCAGCTTTTCATAAAACTCATTTTTCTTTATGCAAATTGGGAATCGTGGGGGATTTTCAAGGGCACGGCACCGGCCGCAAACATGAAACTGAGCTATGAAGCGTTTCTCTGCACGATTCCATGGCACCAGTGCGCCACACTCACGGTGAGAAAACTGCGGATAACGCCCAGGTCACGACAGGCAAAGGCTGCGGAGAATGGCCGGTGTACCAAACAAGGAGAAAGACACAATAACATGTGGAAGTGATTTATCTGGGCAGTAAAGGGGACTGTCGACTGATAGTGATGTATGGTGGCTCAGGCCCTGGGATCTCGTCTGGACGCAGATTATTTACATTTGGGTTTTTTCCCTGCCGGCTGTCTCCTGTTTCCAGGGCAGTGCACCAGGCAACGGTGCCGTCACTTCCAAATGCTCTAATGACACAGCGCATTTAATTTATCTGTGAAGCTTCGTCGGTTTAGCTGCTTAGGTGCTTTCACGCAAGTATTTTAAAACCCAGTTATCTACGCGTCTGACTGTGGTTCTGCTATAGGATTTTACGTTTCGGGACAGGGTGACGACGCTAAGGACGCTAACCAAACGCTTGGATTAACGGTTCCTGGCGTTTGCGTCGCTCTCTCGGCCCCGGCCCCTCTGCCACCTGTCGCTCACACAGGGGCCGGAGGATTCAGAGGACACCCGCTGCCTGCTCGCGACTCCCAGCAGCTCCAAACAGGAAGACCTTGCCCCGGGTCCATTGAGGAAGCAGGTGCGGCACTATTGTCTGTGATCCACCGAGCTGATGGACTCCCACAGAACGGCCGGGGCACTACATTGTGCTGGCGGGGGTCTCACATCATACAACCACCTATTCCCGACTACACATTAAAATCCTACCCTTCGCGCACACATACTCATGCACACACACACACACACACACACACACTCACGTTCACAATGAGAAACAGCTGCTGATAGCTTTAGGAAATAACAGGAGTTAGACAATAACACGTTACATGGAGTGCTTCCCTTTAATTCAGGGCTTGCCAATAACACAGGTCCTTCCAGCGGCCTATGCCAGAGAGGATAATGAGAATTAATCATCAGTAATATTCCACCGGCGTCTTACAACAATAAAGAGCTACTCCCCAACATCCGCGCTGAAGGAGTAAATCCCGATGCCCCAAAGCTCCACTGCGGGCCCTTTTTTTTTTTTATTTATTTATTTCTTTTTCTTTATAAGTTGATTTGTTTGCATCTGCTTGAGAAGCTAAGAGCAGAAATGTCTTTTCATCAGAGAAAATCTAACGTAAAATGTAACAATGTAAATATGCCACAAATGTAACAATGGCACACTGAGTTAAAATGATTAAAAATAAGGAAACAGGAGTCAGAGTAATGATTAGCCAAGCAGGGCACAAAACAAATATATGTTGCTGTGTATGAGATAAACATGCCTGAGAAGGAGTCGCACAAAAAAATGACCATTTCTTACGCACTGCAATACTTATATGGGAGTGCGATGGTGAAATGTGATTTAAAAAAATATTAACAACACTCAACTATAAAAGGCAAGCTACCATCGCATGAAAACATATAAAAGTCTAATTGCATTAAAATTTATTGCCGTGTTATATTTAAGAAGTTGTCATGACAACGTTTCCTGTTTTTCTGAAGTCTTTGGATTTGGAATCATATTTATATCTGCGCAGAAACGTAATCTTGGAAGGGTTAAGTACGCTACAATCACTAAAACCATCATTTATACAGGACCAGTCAAAAGTCTGGACACACCTGCTTTTAATGCATTTGTCTCTTTTTTTTAGTTATGTTATTCACCTAATAGTAAATCCAACTCCATTGGGGTTAGGTGGGCGGATTGTGGGTCATCTGTCACAGCACTGCGTCTCTGTCCTTCTTCATAAAACAACAACATACCCTCGAGGTGGGCTTTGGGTCCTTATCTTGTAGAAAAACTAATCATTTTTAGTAGGGCTGCCCAGATTCTTGACTAGTACAGAACATACATGACCTCGGAAGGGTTATCCATGCCACAGGTATTTAATCCATCTCAGGATTCAAGATTCTTTAATTGTCACATGCAAAATCATACAAAGTACGATTTTACACGCAGTGAAACGCACGCTGAACTGCTCTTTTTAGACTGTGCAAGTTAAAATCCAGTTATGAAAGCTGACCCTTTCAGTTCTGTAAGAGATATCAGTGGGTGAAAATTCTGGTTAGATAATCTTTTTTACCATCTCCCGCTTTTAAATAGATTCAAAGAAAAGATACTTATTTAAGGCTACCCAGTGACCTGTGGGAGTTCATTTGTACTTTCTTGTACGTGACCAGTGTTTCCATGTTATACTGCTGGTACATTTAACTGCTCTGCCCATGTGTGAAGTTCTCATGTTTTCTCTGTGCCCATGTAGACCTTCTCCAGCTGTCCCCTGAAAGTCCAAACCTTTGCAGTCAGGCGAGCTGGCTTCTCCACATGTCCTGTCGTGCGAGCTTGTATCCACAGTTTTACGGCTTCTGCTTCTTGGGATAAGCCTGGGATGGCAGAAGCTCACCAGCACCCCGGTTAAAGTGGTCAAATAGAAAGAGATGGATTGATAGATGGATGGGTGACTCATGGATGTCAAAGCAACATGCGGGTCACGCCATGGCAGGGTGAGGCTAAGGCTGAAGGTGAGGAAGGCTTGGGACAAACAGCTATGTGTAGGGTGAGAGTCAGGAACTGAGCGATGGTCGTGCTGTTGGATTTCAGAATGAGCAGGTGCGAACTCACTGTGGTTTAAGGAAGACTGGACTCACAAGGCGACTGCAAAATGGACCACAAATAAACTTCAAGATACCAACCAAGATAACATCAACTCAGGAACAATCCGAACCAGTCTGTGGTTACTGAGGTTAACCCATCCTATGACTGGTTTGGTATTCATTTCCCAGCCTTAAGTTATCCTATCATGACATGCTGTCTGTACAGTACTAGAGATTAATGCTTCCGTCTCTATTTTAGCTGTTATTCACTTACAGTTTTGTAATATACAACAAACACTGCAACGACCAAGTGACCAACATTCCAAAATTTTCTCAAATTATAGAATCTTTAAAATACCTCCTTTGGCTACGATGACAACATTGCAGACTCTTGGCATTCTTTTAAAAAGCCTGCTTGTAGCCACCTGGAATGGCTTCCCCAACAGTCCTGGAGGAGTGTCCACAAGTTCCGGGCACATGTTGGCCACCTTGCTCTTACTCGTCAATGCAGCTCATCCCAAACCTGCTCCATGGGGTTCAGGATTGTGGCGGCAGCTTGTCTGTCGTAGCGCTACTATCCGTTTCCTTATTCACACGGTAACACTTACTGCATAATCGTTATCTTTTTGAAAAACAAAGGATTTTCAGTAGGTGTGCGTAGACTTTTGACTGGTGCTATGTGGGGCAACGAGAATAATGCTGGTGATAATATTGCAAAGAGAGCAGAAAGCCCTACAAACTGTAGTGGAGTTAAGCTGATAAGGATTCCTGCAAATAATAAGTGTGCATAGAGATAAACAGGAAGGACAGACACACTCTTTACATCGCGGAACAGCAGCGTCTGGAGCTTCAATACTGCAGAAGCTGAAAACCCCGATTAAAATAGGTGTTGACGCTCTGTAGCTTAGCGACCCCAGCCTAGAGATCAGTGCGGGGAGATAAGCACAGAAAAATACACAAAAATACACTCGCATACAGCTTCCGCTTGCCACGTCTTTCTAGAGCTGTGAAATTGTGCCGTCCTATTTCTAAGAGGCGACAAGGTACAGCCTTCAAAGAATTGGTGGCGGAAACTGGTCACCGATGGTAAAGGTGGCATTTCCGGTGCTGTGGAAAAGGTCGTCGAAATTTCAGGGTCCTAATGTTCAGCGAAGTTACTCCAGCCCTTTTCGTAGCAAAGGCCATCACGCTTCTGCTGATCGACTAAAACGAATTTATAAATACAATACAGCAAAGGGTGCTAAAAGCGTCACTATTTAAGAGTGATGCAAGCGCATCTTGACTCGGTGCTGAAGGTCGAAGATAGAAGGATGATAGCTGATGCATGCAAACTGGGGGAAGAAGAAAAAATTCTACACTCTGAGGGCAGAGAAAGTGTTTTTCTCGAGGCAAAAGGTTATTCTGGCAGTTTACCGAAAGCCACAATTTCACAGCGGCCAAAAAATGCAGACGTGCGGCAAAGCGGAGCCGAGCCCGAGTAGGAAGCCTGTTTGTGAGATGCGCAAACAAGCCAGGCCTGGAGCCGTGATGCTGATCAGCCAGACGCGAACGCGGCATGTGCGCGGAAACGCAGGGGGTCAGCGAAGCCCCTCCGGAGGGCATTGGCGGTACGGGGAAGGGGAGACACGTCAAAGCCAAAGTGGGGCAAGGCAATTCCATGCAAAGGCTCGACTGATGACACATCTGTAGCCTTAAAAAATATGCTATATATTTGTATAGTGTAAATTAATACAAGAATCTTCAAGATTTGTCTATAGTCAACCCAAGAGGTTACATGAGAAAAATTACAAATTCTTTGCCAATTTGAGTTTATGTGACACATCCGTAATGCCGCTGTTGCCCTCTGCTTTCTTATATTAGAGTTTACTGCCAAAGCACAAAACCAAAACATTCCAAATAAACGGACTACATCCCCCTCGCCAAAGGTAGGTTCAGGTAAGCCTCCCTCTGTAAAGATCCTGACTTAATCTTTGCCACTTTGTGTGAAAAGGCTTCCAGACGATGGGTCATTAACTTCCCGTGAGATCGCGAAAGGCGTTATTATGCTGGACGACTGAGTATTCGTTTGGGGAGGTGTGCAGTCACTGGTGGTGCTACTGTGGGAGGCATGGGGCTGGCTGGAGGACGCAGTCCCCCCCCCTGACATGGATAGGCAGTAAAAAAAACAAATAATTCATTGACAATAAATTATTACACATCGACATGACTGAAACAAGCCACATTTCCAAATATAACGTCACAATCTACAATTTCATTTAACTTTACAACATCTCTATCTAAAAGTTGGGGTGCAAGAAGTGCACTACTTGTACCCCCAGTAAAATCGCCTGGGGGGGTGGCAGCACTGGGTGCTGACCTATATCACGCTGGTGTCCTTCCATTTGGTGAAGCTGAGCTACGGTTCCACTGGGTAAGATTAACGTGGACCCTTGGGTTTATGATATAACATTGTCCATCACTTCCACTTCCGTTCTAATACAGCAATCAAATGTGAAATACTTAAAAGAAGAAATGAAATTATTTTTTTAACTTGACAGGAAGTGTGGAAACAAATATGATAATGTGGACTGCCAAAGTAGTCAAATTAATAATAAAACACATTTGCAAAACAAAGAACAACTGGAAATGAAAAGAAGCATTATGTACACACTGTGGTAAGCATGACTTATCACTATATTTTACAGCGGCTTAAAACTGGGACACAGACCACAGGCTTTACTAGGCAAAGAATTTCCAGAGAAATCAGCTTTCATTTCCGAAAATAAAACCCTCTCGTGTGCCTCTGTGGTGACCGATTTCATGTTCCTTTCAAATCAAAATCATCTGTGCAAATACACCCGTCTTGCAAATGTGAGTTTCGCTATCATTGTGTTATCACAACGATCGTTATCAGTGATTCGTTCAGAAAATAAAATCATCTGGCCAGATATATAGTATCTATTTTATTTACCTGTGTGGGTCACGTGGCATTAACATTGGCCGGCCTCAAAATGGAAAACAGAGTCTTGGGTCCCGCTGTAAGGTCACAATAAAAAAAAAACCCAAACCAGGATATTTTCCAAGACACTTGTGAGCGAATCCTGAATCCTAAAGTCCCATCAGCATCTCCGCACCATAACTGTGCATCTGCTCTGCTGAATAATTCCTCCACATATCTCTCGACCGGTAGAAAATCAGCTTACGATCACAAACGAACCTGATTCAGCCTGCCGGCGTCCTGCAGCGGCACGCAGCGTAAGGCAGCAAACTCCACCGAAGTTAGTGGGACCTGGATCTATGTTTACGCGTATTGTTCAGTAGGCTGCTTGCAAAAGGGCTGCTTAAAGCAACAGAGGGGTGTGTGATTCACTCATTGACATGTGGCTCCATCGACATGTGAGGAAAGTCTTGGTGACTGGGACTTTCCAGTTTGGGTTAAACCGACCTAATGGTCATGTAAACCCTGAAGGATGCTAAGAAACACAAAGACAGGTACCGTCAGGGCCTGAGGCAATGAAGAATATGTATTTTCACACATTTTTATATGAGTAACTTTATCCAGCATTAGTAATAACTGCCGGATCACCTAAGATGTTCTGTGCTGTCATATTAAAATACTGATGTCAGTTTAAATGTAGTAAAAATGCAATTAAGTCATATTACAAAGCAAAAACAATACCTGAATCCCAAATGGTTTTAGCAGGTAAACACCACATACCTGCTGTCCCAAAGACACACTTTCTTGCTATATAAAAATTCTCATGACGTACACCTATACATCTAGCTTATCTTTTTAGTCTTTTCTGGGTATGAGCTGTGCAAGTGATGGTCAGTTCCAAAGAAGAAGTTACATCGCTGAGGAGGAAACTGTGCAGGATCTACTTCCTTGTCTGTCAGTGACATCAACTAGGCCTCTTCATCACCCCCCAGTTAAATCATTAATTGCAACGCTCTCCATTAATGCAGTTACTTTATAATCACGTTCATTGTATTTATAATAAATGTAATTATTCGGTCATGACCTGTTGTTTCTGTAACTGTGTAGGTTTTTATTTTGGTTCGAGAATGCATTTGACGCTGAGCATTTAATACTCTCATTTGGGTGGGATTATCATGCACTGTTAGTCACTGGCTGATGTCACTTCCTGGTAAAGCAGGATTGGACAAACATCCCTGGGTCTGGATGCTCCATTTCCCCTATTATTTAAAAGAAAAAAAAAAACTAAAATTGGCATTTCTAAACTTCAAAGAATATATCCGGAGCATCGCTCTCCACGCTGCACAAATTTAAATTTTTACTAAGTGTTCAATCAGAATACTGAGAAATCAGGTGACATGAGTCTGTTGACCATTTAGACGGATGAGACGGTTAATCCAGGGCAGGGGGGGGGGGGCAGAGGTGAGAGAAACAGGACCCATGCGGCATCATCCTGCTTATAAACCCAGATCTGACTGTTGCATGGCTTTGGAGTTAAAATCAACGCAGGATGCAGTGTCATGGATACCCTGATATCCCCCCCCTTTAACAAAGTCTACTGGAGGGGGGCCCCAGATTGAGAGTTCCAACTCCAGTGGGGGCCCCAAGGTGACATTTTGTCAGGGATCCCAGTATTTCTAGTTACCCCCCCCCCCCCCCCCCCCGGTCACAACACCAGATGCCCCACAGGAAGTTCAGTACCTGCTTTCAGCATCTTGAGACCTGTTTACAACAAAATTATCAGTATATTGCTCATTATTCATCAGTAATGTACCACGGCATACAATATCTAACGAAAGACCCTAGTAAAACAATAGAGATAGGAGCACAAGCCAATCCTCCCCATAGACGTCTCTGCTGATTTATGCCGTTGATCTAGCTTCATGAAGCACTTCTCATAGCGCACAGCTGCCCTACAGTCCTGCTCATTGGACTGATCACCCTACAAAGCCAAGCTCAGTGTACAGAGACTGTAACAGATTCTGCAGAAATGACTCCACTCCACCCTGTTTATCAGATTTCACTTTCAAAACATGTTTGTTCCTCTAGAACCTCCACCACCAAACTGTGGTGTTTTGACAGAGCCAGACGCAGAAAGACCCAGTTTTCACACATGCGCTTCAGGCACTCAGTGGTTTGTGTTTTTACAAGAAGACAAAGCCAAACATAACCCAGAATCTGTACGTTTGCATCCATCTATACACATGTGTATAACATGAATCAACCGTTCGGTCACTGCGCAGGTTCCTCTACCACAGAACCTGTTATTTTATAGAATTCTTTGCACCTGTGACATGTCAAGCTCAGCTTATACCTGTGCAGCTTTAGGGTATCAGATAAAAGCATGAAATAACCTATAAGTACCTTCAGTTCCCATATCCATCAAGGCTACAGTTATGCATTGGACTGCACTGCAATTCTCCACAGTGTTGATTTTGCTAAGATGACAAGTGGCAATACGAAGACATATAGTAAGATCAAACAACTGCGACTACTATTTGATACTCTGGTTATGTACGGCTTCGTGGATGTGCAATTTTTAAGAATTTGAACAGATAAATGACACGAACTGATAAACAGCTGGTCCAACTGCATTTGCCCCCCCAGTGAAAAGCACACAAGAGACCCGCGGTGACACCTTACCCCTGGTTATCCTAGACGTCCCGTGGTTTGTTTCATGACCTTCGGGTCAGAAAGAATCTTCAGCTCAGCTGTCTTCTGCCGCTCTTCCAAGCCGAATCCAGACGTCTTTTCATTTGTAGCATGCAGACTAGCAGCGCGACCACATCCTTCGGTTACGGCTCTTACAACTTTGGCAAAACAGCCTTCCACGCGAATTGTCTGCCGAACTTCTGTGCGACAAAACAGGAACTGAGAGAAAGGTGCACGAAAGCACAATGAGGAAGGCAGGCCATGTGGTAACAAAAGGAGGGGCTTCTCTTTTGCAAAACGTTCTTTTGTGTGGATTTTGATTCATTCATATTCCTGTTCTGTTTTTCTTATAGATTTGACATGGCCTCACTTATTTGGTGTGTTTGGGTAATTTGGAGAAGTAATACAAACATTGTTTCCATTGTGTTGCTGAGGAACTTTTAACATACTACTTTTTTTTACAGACTAGTTAAGGGGAACAGAGGGGAAATGAGCTACCAATAAGGTGAGTAAGGGACAGGAAGGATAACGAAAGCAAGGATTTGAAATCCGTCGTAACTATTAGAGGTGCAAAATGTGACAATGTGACGCACAAACATGCAGGAAGCTCAAATCACTCAGCCGCTTAAATCAGGTGAATACAAGAACAAGCTGGTATTCGGTAACAGTTTTTCCCCTTAAAGAAGAACCCCCATATACAAAGAAAAAGCTTGAATTACATCACTAGTTTGTATAGTAGTCAGCACTTTGAATAGCTTTTTATGCTATTTACTTAAAAGTCGGCAGAGGAGATGGAGTATTTAGCTACATCTGCCATTTAGCATCGAGGTTAGAGCGCATGACGTTTAAAGACGCGCTATCCAAATATTTTAATAATCCGGGGAACGTTCTCGTTTTTCCTGGGTGACTCAGGGAGCCCGTGTGTCATCTGTGCACTTGTCACGGAATTGACAGAAAAACACTATATCCAACTTAAAAATACCCCAAACTATGTGGCAGCCACACGGATCTGTTACATATAATTTTAAGAATGTATTTCATGTAAATCATGCATATCGTGAACGACTCGTTCACCAAGGCTATGTAACGTACAAAGTATTAATCGCTCCAGATGCCATCTAAGCTATAATACGAACTACACACATACACACGCTTCATGTAGCGATGCTGAGTTCCTGACTCAACAAACAAACAAAAAAATTCTCGCCTAGCGCAACAGCAGGTTCTTACTTCCTTTGCAGCTGTTTTGCCTGAAATTTGCATTTCACGCTGTAAGGTAAAACTTCTGTCGCTGTGCCAGAAAGCGGCTCTGTATGGGGTGAGGTGTGCGTAAATGTAAACATGCGTGCATGTTAGACTATGCATAAATGAAACTTCTGTAAGCTCGTGTATAAATCAGATCATATATAAAATACGTAGTGTATAGCGTGGCGTTCACGTGGCCTGTGGGGAGTAAGCAAACAATTCTGTTTTTCTTTGTTTTTTTTTTCTCCCTCAAATGCGTTTTTGTCCAGGTATTTAGACGCAATTTGGCGAAAATGTGAGAGGGAACCTGATTTTGGTCTAAGATTAAGTCTATATACACCTAACGCAAATACTGGATCGGCGAGGAAGGATATTAATCACAGAAGTTCCCTCTGAGATCAATAAAGTTCATCTTATCGTCGGAAAGACGTACAGTCTCCCAAAAGCGGTCTCATAAGCATCGTTCTCTGTCCATCCACTGACCAGGAAAGAAAGATTCCGATGCTGATCCAAAGCATTTAGTGGTCGTGGGACGGACATATACAGTACTAAGATATAGATTATTTAAACAAAATACCCGTAAGTCCTTTACATTGCATGACAAGTTGGGACACTTTGCGTGTCGCTATTAGTCGCACTTAATATACCCCAGGCGACATGGGACAACAATTTGCGCAAAACTGGAAAAGGAAATACCGCCGCCCGTCTGTTACAAAGCAGAGTAACAACGGAACCATGGTATTTTGTAGAATACGTAACGTCGGTTAAAGCAACACAAAAAACGTGTAATAATGACGTGCGGTGGTAATTTGTAAATTTTTAAAAGTTTAAACAGACACGCCAGCTTGTATTCACAACGCGAGATTGAAATACTGGCTATAAACATGGTGGGATGGGCACATCATATCAGCAAATGATCGCATCCGTGATATTCAAAACAATAATTCTGTTATTTCAAAAGTTAATTGATTTGGTTGGGTGACGCACATCACCATTCTATTGCCCGGCACTGTGATGACATTTAAATAAAATGTTTCAGGTTTCGGCAGATAAGGAACTTTTTTTTTTCTTAAAAAAAAAAAAACAGGTTCGCCAGTCACTTGGTAAGCGACATGCTATTTGTGTTTGAAGCGAATAAGAGAATTAGTCATTGTGGCGTGACAGACTTGGAGGGGTTATTATGGAGGGGAGTGCCATTTTATGTCTAGTTTATTCACTCCTAGGCGTTATACTGAAATTACCAAGCATATAGTTATACTATTACAAGACCACGCGTGTCTTTTTCTTGCATACAAACCCTGTAGATTTCTTATCCTTCGTAAGCAATAGTTAACCGACACTTACACACCTGTGTCAAAACAATCATATAAAAAACATACATTTGACAAAATGAGTTAAAGCACAAAGTATATTTAAAATAGAATAGAATAGAAATACTTCATTTATCCCGCATCGAAATTCAAGTATAATTAAATATAAAACATTTGTTTACATACCAACAATTAAGAAGACATACATATAAATAGTTTCGTATTAAAATCAAATATGTTATTGGGAATGTAATGTTTTTTTAATTACATACATTTACCACATACCTGCTATGTGATTTCCGGACGTACTGATACCATCAAATTTCTCCTCGTGACCTTAAATCAGGATAATGTGTACCACACTTATTTACAGCGATTCTCATAGTCAATATTTTGAACATTTGTGGTTACGTAATACAATAATGTTAGTAATTCATTCGCTTATAAATGGTTAATGTAGAAATTGGTTTATGTATATCGCGCTCTATGTACACGAACCATAGCTGCTACGGCACGTGCAATATTTTAAATTTTCAGCCACAAGATGTCGCTCTTACGACAGTGACCGAACCTAAAATAGAAAAACAGAAGAAAATATACGTTGTATCTAACTTGCAGTTTACAGCTATATTTTATATGAATTAATATTATACAACAGTGTAAATGTTGTAGAGGTAGTGCACTATCAGAACAAAAATTGTACCAATTTGTACCTTTGCTTGAAAATGGGACTGTATCCACAAGGGTCTGCCAATTGTACCCTACATGTAGGTAAATGTACTTTTTAAGATACAGAAATGGACTATGAGGAATACATTTGTACCGTTGATGGTACATTAATGTTGTTTGTACCTTAGGCATGCTCCTCAGAGTCTATATCTGTACCTTAAATTACACTAAAAGATACATTTACCTAGTAACAAGCAAAGGTACAAATTTGTACTCTTTTTGTTCCTGACAGTGTGTCTTCAAGTGGAGGAGTGAAAGCTGAATATAAATAAAAATATTTAAATATCATATTTGCAACATAACAGCCAATCGATGGACAAAAAAATACTATTGATTTGTTTTATCATACCAAACTCAGTTGAATGGCATCATTTGAAGGAACCACAGCAATAACAGCAGTAATTAAATTAAAGTGCAGAAGACAGATTGATTGTTGTTCTGTCACCCTCTGCAGAAACCTAATCCAACAATCAATCTTAAAATCCATACTGCACTACCCTCATTTGGATTATACATATGCAATATATTTTTCAAAATATTAAAATAGGCCTACTCAAATATTACAGAAAATTACAACCTAGTAATAAGGTTTCAAGGTACCACAACATCTTCAAGCGGTTTCTGTTGCTGCACTATGGAGAGCAGCCACGCAGATCAGCAATGGAGAGCAGCCACGCAGATCAGCTATGGAGAGCAGCTATTGGGAGCAACCAAGCAGAGCAGCTATGGAGAGCAGGTGAGCAGGAGAGCAGTATGATGTTAATAAAACACCATCCATTCATCCATTTTCCAAACTGCTTATCCTACTGGGTTGCGGGGGGGTCCAGAGCCTATACCGGAAGCAATGGGCACGAGGCCCATCGCAGGGCACACTCACACACCATTCACTCACGCATGCACACCTATGGGCAATTTAGCAAGTCCAATTAGCCTCAGCATGTTTTTGGACTGTGGGGGGAAACCGGAGTACCTGAAGGAAACCCCACGACGACATGGGGAGAACATTTGATTTTGATTTGATTTGATTTTGCACCACCATGCCGCCCCTTAATAAAACACCTTATTTTTATATTTTTTTTACAGCATAATGGATAAAATGAAGCCAGCTTCAATTTCATAAATGTAAAATGCAAATATAAGACCCAATCAGCATTCTGAATTCTCTTTATAATAATAATAATAATAATAATAATAATAATAGATTTTGAACTTATTTAAGTATGTATGGATGTATGGATGTATAACACAATGGATTTCTCTGTTTTGGAACAACTAACGACATACAGGCAACGGTTATAATTACTAATTTTTTTTTTACCTCCCACACATTAATAACTTTATATGCATATGTAACATAAATATCTAATTACTAATCAAAAGGCCCACAAGTGTATAGCGCTATACATGTGTGCCCTCCATACACATTATCTTTAGCTGCTCTTTCACGGCTTTTCTCACCCTGAATCAAACCTCGGTAATTAATTTGGCATTTCAGGGGAGAAACTAGCGCGAATAATGGCCGCATTCATCGACCAGTCTAATCTGAACAAAATCTGGTAGAAAGGCGCTTCTAAGGCAAGAAAATGCCATTCGCCCGTGTTTCTAAAGAGCTGCCACTCCGGAGGAATAAATCGCTCCTGATTATTTCACTCGGCTCTTCGTTGATTTCCATAAGACCTGCAGCAGGCCGTCGCTACCTAGATTTACGAACTTTTCTGCGACCGACTGAAATCAAAAATCTGAATCTCAGCTATATATCTCATTTCAGGAAGCACATTCACCGGACAAATTTAGCCGGATAATTAACATAGTTTGTCTCCGGTAACCGTAGTTTTTGCGCCTATTTCCAAAATCCAAAAAGTTATATTTTACATGCGAACAATGGAATATTCGGGGGTTTAAGGAGGAGAAATGGCATGTAATGTAACATTTTTTGTCAAGTAAACTACCATAAAAACTAGCATGGAATTACACAAATTGTTTCATTTAACTGAATTCCTGGATGAAATATTGAATGTAAGAAATATTTTTATGTAATTAAAAACATGACAGATTTTCGCTATAATGTTGCATATTAAATAGATGGAGACGTATATCACTGTACAAATAAAGGTGTCGATTAATAAATTACCATATAAAAATGCACTTAATCGTACTATCATTTATTTTGCGTTTACACACTAATGTTGTGGATTTAAATTTGATTATGTCATTTAAATTTGATTCAGTTAAATTGTTTGTACCTGTTCTAAAATGTTTTGGAAGGGCACTTAGCGCCCCCCCCCTCCCCCCCCACTGTGCAGTGGCCATTTTCTCCTGACGACTCTGTCAAGGATGGACACGGGAACTGGAGAAAAGAGGCTAAATGAAGCCTGGTGATAGCCCACTGTCCTGTTGGGCGACCGTCAGCAGTGCCAAAGACGCCCCGCTGGGCAACCACGTCCTGGAACAGATTAATCAAGCTCTAATTCAATTTACAACAGACCATTTACCTTTGCTTTCGACTCCAGGGGCATTCAGAAGGGGGAATTTGCATAGAGCCCATTTCTTAGCCTCGACTGCTGGGCCCAAAGCGTGTCGAATAAAAAAGCGACCTCGAGTAAAGCTCCAAACCCGACGCTTGGTTTTGCAATAAGCTGCGGGGCTTCCAGCAGAAACTCTTGATATGGGAATATGGCAGTATCCCGTAGAACGAATACATTTCCATGGTCCAATAAATGTCCAAGAATCACATCTGGATCAGTCCGTAGGGACCGAAGCGAGCTCAGCATATCCAGGTACAAACACATTGGATTACGTCTTACGGCGCTACCACAGTTCCAGTAGAACCTAAATTTAGGTTTTAGGCATTTTAATTATTGTCCAAATAGTAATTTACACAAATGTTGCCGAAGAGCAGGCCTGGAAAATTCATCCCCTAAAATGAACTGTAAGGCCAGATACTTTCAGGAGACCGGAAAAGGACCGCAGCCGACCGATAGAGCAGTTATAAAACCCAAAGCGAATCATTTAAGACAGACGGCTTCATTAATTGAACATACACACGTTAATATTCTAGCATAAAATCTAACATTAGAAAACAATTAATTTGCTGCGCGTACCGCAAATGCTCTGTCAGAAATAACATTTCTTTATCTCCATTAATTTTCACTTCTATTTTCCAGGGGGATTTATTAACGTGAATTGGGGAGGCCGCGTGTCTCCTCCCTTTAGTACATTTATCTAATTCCTTTCATGAATTTGAATTTATAGA
Source organism: Brienomyrus brachyistius (assembly GCF_023856365.1). Lineage (NCBI taxonomy): Eukaryota > Metazoa > Chordata > Actinopteri > Osteoglossiformes > Mormyridae > Brienomyrus > Brienomyrus brachyistius. The sequence continues at coordinate 10,886,267 of NC_064537.1, forward strand.
ATCTTTCTAAAAGATGCAACTGGTTTTTAAAAATGCGTCTTACTTAATCGAAGATGTGACACGACATCTGCCAGGACGCTGACAAGGACAAGTATCTGTAAAGTTACACACTTGCCAAATCGTTTGTAATATTTCTCCTAAGGAAACTACAACCTGTAGATACCCGAAAGAAAAACGCATGAACCGAAGGATCTAATACGTAGTTTTACCGCATGAATTGTTATTATTATAGTAGTAGTATTGTTCGGGTACTTGTGTTATAGGTTATGGCAGCAACGAAATAACAATTTCTAATACTTTTTTTTAATTTGTATATGAGAAGCTAATTTTTATTAAATTTGTTTTTGTACGTAATATATATAGTTTCTTCGCCCATATAAAGTGCAGTCTTTCTTTCCAGCAGTCGTCTATAAATTTGTCCGCAAAACTTGGCCAAATCGATTTTTGCGTTCCGCTCTTGCTGTGTAACTTCATGTAACCCTTAGGGACTATTTTCAACTAACCAAGTGTTTTCAGGGCTTTGACCGATACTTGTCGTAATTACCACTAATACGAAGAACATGGCTGCGTTTCAAGCGCTGTATTTGCACTTAAAAGAAGAACAAAACAAAGCGGTATATTGGACAGGTGTTAAGACGCTCTGTATGATTTAAAAAGTCGAATAAACAGGAGGCGGTGAGTAAGGATCGAGCGCAGTAACGATATCGGCAACGAATAGCATCCATTGGAAAATAATGTTACTTCTCTGGAAGTTCATAACAACTAAAAATACATAATTCCCTGAAAGTGTGATACCTAATGTAAAAGGCAGTTTTCCGCTTTTAATGTTCATTTCGACCCATGATTACGTTACTATACGATATATTCCTGCCTTGATAATCTACCAGTGGATGTCGTTGTTCTCTCCTTTAACGCAGTGAGTGTCACCCTTTTAAGATGACCTCAAGCGCGGCAGAATCTTAAGTCGTCCTTCACTTTCTATACGGAGAGTGAATGCGGCACAAGAGAGTGTGAGAGAGTGAGAGAGACAGACAGACAGAGAGAGAGAGAGAGAGAGGGCGAGAAAGAGATCGAAGGAGAGAGAAAGGGAGAGGGAAAGCCGACAACTGTCTTACACTGTATTTTTTGCTTCAGGGTTCCAAGAAACAAACAAGAACACAAAAACGTTTGTAATATACTCCGAAAGAGAAAAAGTGAGAGAGCACGCTGAGAAGCGTTTTATTACTTTTCTGCCAGGCTGAACAGTTATTCCGAGGTACCGAGTCCTATGTGGAGATTTCTTTACCTCGTAAGCATGTTTAATTCACAGAACGTATTCTCATGATACGTTTATGTGCATAATTGTTTAGACAGGGTGTTCAAATACAACAGTAAGTTTTGGAATAATAAAGATTCGTCTCTGTGACAGTTGACCTATTAAAACATTACCGAAGCGTTTAAATGAGGATTTGCTTAAATCTTGAAATCGTCATTTAACTGTACATTTTTTATTCGTTTAAGTGTGTTTTTCTCTTCTTCTGCAGCTTTCTGCTTTAGGAAAATTTCACAAGTGTACCTATGAATACCGTTCTCTCCTAGGGATCGCCTATATATTTCAGCGCAGGAGACACTGGAGACAGCGGATTACAATGTTCAGGATTTTTGAGGTTTTGGCCACTTTAGTGGTTGTCTCCTTCATGGTTGAAAAGGTTCGTTGCGGTTATGGGATGAGCATGTTCGCAGCTCAGACGTCTCCGCCGGATCCGTGCTACGACGAGAATGGCAACCCCAGGAGATGCATCCCCGATTTCGTGAACTCGGCGTTCGGGAAGGAAGTGCGCGTTTCCAGCACCTGTGGAAAACCGCCCGCTAGGTACTGCGTAGTGACGGAAAAGGGAGACGAGAGGAACAGGAACTGTCACATTTGCGATGCCGGTGACCCTAAGAAGCATCACCCACCGGCATATTTGACAGATCTTAACAACCCTCATAACCTCACTTGTTGGCAGTCGGAAAACTACATCCAGTACCCGCAAAATGTCACGTTGACACTGTCCCTGGGTAAAAAATTTGAAGTGACTTACGTGAGCTTGCAGTTTTGCTCCCCGCGACCCGAATCTATGGCGATATTTAAGTCAATGGACTACGGAAAAACCTGGGTCCCTTTCCAGTTCTATTCTACGCAGTGCAGGAAAATGTATAATAAACAAAACAAGGCAGCTATCACCAAGCAGAACGAACAAGAAGCCATCTGCACAGACTCTCACACGGATATGCATCCACTCTCCGGGGGTCTTATTGCGTTCAGCACCTTGGATGGTAGACCCTCGGCACATGACTTTGATAACTCGCCTGTGCTTCAGGACTGGGTCACCGCTACCGATATCAAAGTGACATTCAGCCGACTGCACACGTTTGGGGACGAGAACGAGGACGATTCGGAGCTCGCGCGGGACTCCTATTTCTACGCGGTCTCGGACTTGCAGGTTGGCGGTCGCTGCAAGTGCAATGGCCACGCGTCGAGGTGCGTAAAAGACCGGGAAGGAAACCTTGTTTGCGAATGCAAGCACAACACTGCGGGCCCGGAGTGTGACAGATGTAAACCGTTTCACTACGATCGACCTTGGCAGCGCGCTACAGCCCGAGAAGCCAACGAGTGTGTCGGTGAGTTGATGTTCACGTTTATATTTACCGTTTATGTAACCTATACGAAATATACGACCAGAGTTGTATGATCATCTGCTGCTTATTAGAAAAAAATATCTGTACACACGTATATTGCCACACAAAAGAGACAGGGAGAAGAAATGCACTTTTAAAAAGAACTTCTCGGCTGTATAGGTTCGTGCGTGTACAGCGGAGCAATATGCGCACCCGAATGACCAAAGTAACTGGCGCAGGTTTCATTAGCAAAAATAAAAAAAATGGAAAGTGTCGTTTCTCAAATATAATTACAAAAAAAACTGCGTTTCATAGTTAAACGCTGGTAATAGTAAATTAAATAATGCAACATTTTATTAGGCCTAACACATAGTTGCTAAATATATGTATTTCAAAATGGGTGCCGCGTTTAGGCATCACTTTATTTTTTTGTGCTTATTAAAGTTTTTAAAGTTACAACTTCTGACCCAAAATTGCTAAGCGGGACATCGTACTTTCACCACAGGGGTTATGACCTGATGTGAAGCAGAATTATTTATATTATTGATATCAACAACAAGAACATCATCAAAAAGTACAATCCTCATCACCGCCATTAACACAGTGGGACACAAAAAACGGACCCTGCTAAATTAGCACGAACATCACTTACGCAGCCGAAGTAACGACGTGCTCACATTAACACTGAGAATGCATATAATTAACAGTCAGTCCTCCGTAACGGTAGCATCAGAAGCAGTGATAACTGAACGAGCAGAAAGCTGACATCGTGGCTTGTTATTAGAAACAGTAACGAATAATAGCAGTAATCGATCCAGGGACACATTTTTGATATAGGGAATAAAAATGTCACTGTAATAAAATAGGAAACACGTTAGTTCTCTAAAAAATAAATTCATTGATAAAGAGGTAAGTAGCGATGAATAGGTGAACAGAAATGCAATCGAAGGAAAAGCCACCACACCAGGGTATACAGTATGTAATAATGTTTCGGCATTTCTATAATGATAGCCGTGCGAATTTTAAAAAGTTTGCAAAATCAGCGAGTGCGATTCAAACGTGGTGTTTATTTTTAACTTTTAAGTTTCAACCTTAATTATTTTTTTTTTTGAAAACTGAAACAAAAGCGACTCTTTCACAACGTCTTTACCTGTTAGCGTCCCCAGGAGCTCGCGCCAATCTGTAGGGTAGCCGTTTAAAGTAGCTGTAAACGACGATGATAGCCAATAACGGGCTCTTACTTTAAAATAATTAAAAATAATTTCTGTATTTTTAAAATCTGAATCTAAAAACATATAAAACAATGCAACAAGCTAAAAAAAACACCGTATATCACAAAAATATGAATACGTAGGCCTACATATATAATTTTAAGGTGAATATCCTCTGATTTAATTTTTTAAAATGTTTCGTTTGATTTCTACCCCGAAGAACATATAAATAGCCCCATAAAACACAATTAAGGATAGAAAATATAGGCCTAACTTTGGTTGTATCAACATTTTTGCAAATATTTACTTATTATCTTATTAATTAGTAACTAGCTTATAAGTCACTCATACAGCACATGTCGAATTTGTATGGACCTATTTATGTTAAAACCACAATAGATCTACGAATAAAATTCTTCTATTTAGGGCTAATTTGAAACAGTTATATTTGGAATTAATTCTACGATCAAAAATGTTAATGAATTTTATGCTACTAAATAGCTGATTCGGTTTAATAAGTTGTGTTTGAAGTTGATTTGAATGCGGTTTAATTGACCATATTCGCCCAAATGCACCGGCAGCGAGTCGGATCGGTGGGATCTATAGCAGTGCAGCCTATAGCGTTTTCCACTGTCGAATAGCCCTTGAAGCACGTAATTTCCTCTGCATTAAAACAAGTTAATTATGTAATTATTCACAGTACGGAAACGTTTACCGGCTATAAACCTAGATTCTGTAGCAGTTTTACTTAAATCTGTATTTAAAAATCTATAGGTCTTTATGAATTAAACAATAGGCCAATGACAGAATTTTCATTTGGTCTCTTTGAAAATGTAATGCAGGAACAAATGTCGTTAGTTTATTTTCATTAATATTATTGATAATATCATTATTATTATTACTACTACAACTACTACTACTGGAGTAGTAGTAATCGTTAATCAGACGAAGAACTCATTAGTTTAAAACACTTCCATCCGCAAACCCGTAAATGTCCCCCTCGTTATTCTTGCTGATAATGACCATAAGATATTAGTCGAGCATATTTATAATCCGTGTTCACGTAATTAAGGCATTGATTAGGCAGTTTTCTTCAAAGGCTGGGCCTGTTTGATGTCAACGAAACCGCATGAATATACTTCCCTGCACGCCCCCATTGATTATGTGAAGTTTAAAGCGGAGGAAATTATCTAATCACACTGACGCGGGCAATCGGGAGCGAGCATAGAAGCGCAATAAGCAGGCAGACGCGGCGTTTCCGACTGGAGCTTCGGCAATCAGCGCAGCCGTCGATCAAAGACAGCCCGAGTGCTAGTGGCAATGCGGGTCTGTATGTCAGGGCTGCAGGTGTTTTATCAGACCTGGAGAAAGATACCGATCGGTTTATTATCGTGTTTAGCACCCTGCATAAACCTGGGCAATTCGGGTCGCGTAAACGCGTAAAACAATCGGCTGTAAGATAAAAGCCGAAATTCTGCTGTGTGGACTGGTTTAATTGGATCTATCAATAACTGTTGAGTTGTGCTTTCAGGCATTATTAGAGTTAACACTTACTGGCCTCGTATGTTAAGCTTTTCGAGGCCCGGCTTATTTTCCCCTCGGTCTCCCTTTCCCATTCATTTAAAAGTCTGCCGCACATTCTGGTTTATGGAAAGAGCAGGATAAGCGCTACAGGTTGCTCGCAATGATGACATTTGATGGAACGAAGGGGAGAACGCCGCCATCCAAAGGTTGTTTATAATAATAATACTACAACCCGCGTGCATGTAACGCAGCAACGTCGAGTTCATTCAATCACAAGGGTCATGGTCATTTGTAACCTGTACCCTTTTAGGAGGGAACATTAACAGAATTGTAATGATATGTTAGAAGATAAATATTGGTGGTAGTGAGGTACCGAGTTGCAATAATCTGCTTATATGTATACAGACCTACGGTATACGGACATAGGCCTACTTTAAAGTGCAACTTTTGTCGCCCTGTGAATGAAAGCTACCGCTGTTACCGTTATAACGGGTAGAAACGGAGGTATCGGACTGAATCCAGCTGAATCACTTACCGCGATCGTGCTTAAGTCGTTTGTTCTGACGAGGCAGTGGCAGCACTGACGTTATGCAGCTACTCCGTGCTGTTTGCGGTAACACTAATAAATGTCAGTTAAGTCCGTCAATATGGTTCTAGTTTTTTCTAATGAACAGTAGTTGGATAAAATTAAATTTGATGATTACGGCGACTGACTGAATGCTTCAAAACACTAACAGCTTTGTGACTGAATGTTATTGCCTTTTGAGGATGTACCAATTTGCCGTTAATCTTCGAAGAAATAAAAAACACGCACTGGCTTCTTGTGCCCACGTGTTGAATGGCAATCGTGTCCATACGCTCGAAAAGCAAACAGACCAGTTCCGACACAAATGCTCCGCGATAGGAATGAATTGTTCTCAATATCCTTGACACTTTTTTTCCCGAACCAGCATGCGAGTGTCTGATACCGGCACAAAAGATCGTCACTCGCTGCATCCATCTTGCTGTCAGCGAGGCGGTGCATTCGCAACACATTCCTTTCTTGTGTTTTTGTAGGCAATGTCATCAGAAGAGGCGTCCCAATGAAAGGGGGCTGGGGGTTGCTTTAGCTAAAGCAAACACAGAGCTCCAAACAGGAGAAGAATGATTGCTTGACACCTCTGTGTGAGGGAGTTTTTTTTGCTTTTCTCTTTTTTTTCCCTAAATCTGGGATGAGGGTGACGTGGGTTATGGGGGCTTAAAGGCTGTGTGTTTTGGTCCCTAGCTAGAATGTCATAAGATGCAGTATCCGACAATGGAAAATCTGGGAAAAGAAAGATGGATGACAAGGCCAAGGTCTGGGGCACATTAAATATATGACACGAAGACAACATTGTACCACAAAGAATTGTGGGTAATTGTGAATACTTACATTCCCAGTACATATTGCAGAACTTTGCAAAATGTTGAAGCAATCACCATGTCATGCTTGGGTTCTGGTGTGCTCTCTGAAGAACAGTCCCAAGGGTGTAGGTGTGTGTTCAATAATGGATTCGCCGGGGGGGGGGGGGGGGCACATCTTGCTTGGAATGTCTGGGGAGAATATATATAGTTTTTTTTTTTTTTTGACAAAGCATCACAGAAACCGCATGTCTCATATTCAGAGCAAAATGTGAATCTTCCGAATGGACCGTTCTTCATAATCACGGGGTCACTTACATTGCCCTGAAAAGCAGCACAGTTAATGTCATTTAGTAAGCACTAACCAAAATGCACTACTCAATCATTCAAACAGCCAGGCAGGGCTACTCAATATTAAACAGACATTTGAACTGCAGCCTGAACCTGCTACTGACTATTGGTTCAACGTGAAACACTTTGATGTTTAATGGCAGTTCACATCTGTTTAGAAACGTTATTATTTATACGTCTAATCATTGTTTAATATATTAAGAATTGTTTCTGACTGTTGGATGAACGGTGCTGTGCAAACATCTTAGCCAGTCAAAGAAAAACGTATAAATGTTCATGGTGTAAAGTTCAAAGAGCAGGGCAGACGCTCCTCTACTTACGAACGAGTTACGTTCCGAATGGCCGTTTGTAACTTGAAATGTTTGTAAGTTGAAATGTTCATAAGTTGTTATTCAACATTAAGCATCAAGTGCAAAGAATTGGGATGCTGGGAGCACGCACGCTACGCTGATGCACAGCGGGAGTAGGGGCCAGAAGTCGTACTAGGCGGAACTGGAACACAAAAAAATCATTTATGTTAAGCTGGAGCCCAACAAACACAATTTGGGCTTACAATCCTCTTCGTTCGTACGTCTGAAAGTTTGTCAGTTGAAAGTTCTCTGTTCTAGTTCATCCCAAAGGTGTTTGATAAGGTTGAGGTCAGGACTTTGTGAGGGCCAGTCAGGTTCTTCCACACCCAACTCACCCAACCATGTCTTTATGGGTCTTGCTTTGTGCACTGGGGCACAGTCATGCTGGAACAGTAAAGGTCCTTCCCCAAACTGTTCCCACAAAGATGAAAGCATAGAATTGTCTAAAATGTCTTGGTTAGCTGAAACATCAAGAGTTCCCTTCACTGAAACTAAGGGGCCAAGCCCAACCCCTGAGAAAAAACCCCATACCATTATCCCCCCTCCACCAAACTTTACAGTTGGCACAATGCAGTCAGGCAGGTAATGTTCTCCTGGCATCCGCCAAAGCCAGACTCATTCATCAGACTGCCAGACAGAGAAGTGTGATTCGTCACTCCACAGAACGCGTTTCCACTGCTCCAGACTCCAGTTGTGGCGTGCTTTACAACATTCCGTCTGACGCTTGGCATTGCGCTTGGTGATGTGAGGCTTGCATGCAGCTGCTCGGCCATGGAAGCTCATTCCATAAAGCCCCCAACACACAGTTTTTGTGCTGGAGTTAATGCCAGAGGATGTGTGGAACCCTGCAGTTATTGAGTCAGCAGAGCATTGGCGACTTTTACACACTCTGTGCCTCAGTACTCAGTGACCCCGCTGTTACTTTACATGGTCTGTCACTTCATGTCTGAGTTTCTGTTTTTCCTAATTGCTTCCACTTTGTGATAATACCAATTTACAGTTGACTGTGGATTATCTAGCAGGGAAGAAATTTCACAAACTGACTTAATGTAAAGGTGGCATCCTATGACAGTATCACGCTTGAATTCACCGAGCTCTTCAGAACAGCCCATTCTTTCACATGCTTGTAACCCTGACTGCATGGCTGGGTGCTTGATTTTATACACCGGTGGCGATGGGTCTGAATGAAAAACCTGAATTCAGTGATTAAGAGGTGTGTCCCAGTATTTTTGTCCATATAGTCAATGTCAGCTTAACCATTTCAAAAGCTCTCCTAAAATCATTTCAGTATGTCCAGCAACTGTCCAGTAGACCATGAATTTTTCGACTCGACCACTAACCCCACCTTATTTGGCTAAACCCGAATATCTCATTGACTTATTTAGAGGAATTTGTTAATTAAGTGAGCTGGCTGTGAAATTTAAGAAACACATGGAATGGCTGGGGTGCCCCTGAGAAGAGGACTGGGGACTGAAGTGGTGCATCCTGCAACCCAACTAGATACCAGTAACTTTTTGGAGAACAAAATAATTTCTTGTTAGTTTTTATTGTGTTATTGTACATTTGCGTATCTTCTAAAGTTAAATTGTGTTTCTGTAGACTTACTACCCAGACAAAAGCCTTAAAAATTTGTTTGCCGCCTAAGATATTGCACAGTACTGTACCTTCAGGAACTTGGCCTGTAGTAAGTGCTTCCAGTTCTACTCTCACAAACTCATGTACTATGGGGATCAAACCAGGTAGAAATGGTGCGTCCATTTGTTTTCCAGAATGGGGGCAAATTTTATTGCTTCAAATGCTAGAGAGAATTTGTGTACCTTCTCTGCCCCTGGACAGTCCAGAACAGGCACACTTTAACTCAGCCGAGTTGCATATTTAAAATCTATCCATGACCCTTTTGGAATAATGACACGTTCAAAGGTACAAAGACATTTGGATCAAAAGGTCGTAGCTGTGCACAGTCGCACACGTCTGTTCTGCAAAAATGCCCTGATTT